>NW_012104821.1:121423-122698 GCF_000951045.1 Mandrillus leucophaeus | reverse complement strand
CGCATCACCCAAATAGTGTACATTGTACCCATTAAGTGAGGTTCCCCGCCCTTCTCTCACTCTCCCATCTTTCTGAGTATCCAGTGTCTATTATTCCACACTCCATGTCCATGTGTACATGGACTTGGAGTCCATGCTCCCACGTATAAGTGAAAACGTATGGTATTTGACCATGAGCTAATGGACATGGAGTCCATTGGCTCCCACTTATAAGTGAGAACATGCGGTATTTTACTTTCTATTTCTGAATTGTTTCACTTAAGATAATGGACTCCCATTCCATCCATCTTTCTGCAAAAGACATGATTTCACTCTTTTTATGGCTGAATAGTATTTCGTGGTGTATATGTATATATGTATATATATATATATCACATTTTCTTTATCCAGTCTTCTGTTGGACACTTAGGTTAGGTCCATATCTTTGCTATTGTGAATAGTGCTACAATAAACAAACATGTGCAGGTGTCTCTTTGATATAATGATTTATTTTCCATTGGGTAGATCCCCAATAGTGGGATTGCTGGGTCAAATGGTAGTTTTACATTTTTGTTCTTTGATAAATCCTCATATTGTTTTCCATAGAGATTGTACTAATTCGCTCTCCCACCAACAGTGTATAAGAGTTCCCTTTTTTTTTTTATTCTTGCCAGCATCTGGTTGTTTGGTGTTTGTCTGGTTGGCGGGTTGGTTGGTTTTTGTCTTTTTAGTGATTGTTATTCTGACTGGTATAAATAACTTTTTTATTTATTCCTGACAATTTGATTTTTTGACATATAAAAATTGCTTGCATTTAAAATGTACAACTTGATATTTTGGTATACATTATAAAACGATGGCCACATTTCAGCTAATTAATATGTCTATTACCTCTACATAGTTATCATGTTTGTACCCTTTGACCAATATCACCCCATTTGCTCCTCCTCCCAGCCCCTGGCAACCACCATCCTACTCTCTGCTTCTATGAGTTTGACAATTTTAGATTCCACCTGTAAGTCAGATCGTGCGGTATTTGTCTTTCTGTGCCTGGCTTATTTCACTTAGCCTAATGTCCTCCAGTTCCATCTATGTTATCCCAAGGGGCAGAATTTTCTTCTTTTTAAAGACCAAGTAATATTTCATTGTATATGTGTATGCCACATTTTCTTTATCCATTCATCCACTGAAGGTCATTTAGCTTGTTTCTATATCTTGGCTCTTTTGAATAGTGCTACAATGAACATAGGAGTGCAGCTATCTCTTTAAGATACAGGTTTCATTTCTTTTTCTTTT
>NW_012104821.1:116891-118009 GCF_000951045.1 Mandrillus leucophaeus | reverse complement strand
CATCTCTACTAAAAAAAAAAAAAAATAGCTGGGTGTGGTGGTGCACGCCTGTGATCCCAGCTACTCAGGAGGCTGAGGCAGGAGAATGGTGTAAAACCTGGAGGTGGAGCTTGCAGTGAGCCGAGATCGCACCACTGCTCTCCAGCCTGGGCGACAGAGTGAGACTCCATCTCAAAACAAAAAAAAAGAGAAAAGAAAAAAAGTAAAAGAGAATCCTTAGCTCATACTTCCATAAAGTTCCACACAGAGGGAGTGATTAGAAAGCATTTGTGATATATTTTATATAATAAATATGTACACCATATTGACCTGTGTGCCCAGCAGTGCTTACATGCTTTACAATGATTAACTGTTTAAGCTTTATAACAACTGTTGAGGCAGGAATCATCATTGTGAACCATTGTCATCTCATTTTACAGATGAGTAAACTGAGGTGCAGAGAGGTTGGTTATGGCTGCAAAGATTGTTGGCCATGTTAATTAATGCATAGAAGATTAGCATACCTGGTTGTGAGTGCAGGAGAAAGAGAAATGGGAGAAAGGCAGAGAAGGATCAAGGGGGAGACAGGAAGAGAGAGAGAGAGAATACATTTCTTAAAAATGTCTGGAGTCATGCATGACTTCTACATCAGTGTGGTTATATGGAGCCTTTCCCCTGGGAAAGATCAGAATCACTGGCACTTTTTACAGAATCCTCCCTTCTTGCATTTGGATAGGACCCCATCTGGACATCCCAAATCATTAAGCACACCCTTACTGGCTGCTGGAGATGTCTCCATTGAAAGTCAGCCTTGGGCTTATTGAGAGGTGAACCCAGGGTCTTTGGAACACACTGCCCCCACCTTGTCCCACACCACCCCCTACCCACCCATCATCCTCCCCAAGAGCTTCATCTCTCTCTCTGTCTCTCTCTCTCTCTCTCTCTTCCCCCTGCCCTAGCCGGGGTGGTCAGCGAGGAGCCCTTCACACTGAACTTCACCATCAACAACCTGCGCTACATGGCGGACATGGGTCAACCCGGCTCCCTCAAGTTCAACATCACAGACAATGTCATGCAGCACCTGGTGAGAGGCCTGCCTCCCTCTGCAGCCCTGCCATGCCCATCCTAGGGCTGTTGCC
>NW_012104821.1:100740-114581 GCF_000951045.1 Mandrillus leucophaeus | reverse complement strand
AAACTCTGCCTCCTGAGTTCAAGCAATTCTTGTACCTCAGCCTCCCAAGGAGTTTTGCTTTTGCTACCCAGGCTGGAGTGCAGCGGTGCGATCTCGACTTATCACAACCTCCGCCTCCCGGGTTCAAGCGATTCTCCTGCCTCAGCCTCCCAGGTAGCAAGTATTACAGGTGCCCAATACCAAACCAGGCTAAAGTTTTTTTGCATTTTTAGTAGAGAAGGGGTTTTGCCATGTTATCCAGGCTAGTCTCTAATTCCTGGCCTTAAGTGATCCACCTGCTCGGCCTCCCGAAGTGCTGGGATTTTACAGGCATGAACCACCACATCTGGCCTCATTTCCTTTAGATATATATAGGTTGAGCTATTCTCAGAGGGTCCTTTTCTGCATCTATTTTTTAAAATCACATTATTAATTTTTTATATTGTGGCAAAAATACATGTAACATAAAATCTGCCATTTTAACCATTTTTAAATGTACAATTCAGTGACGTCGATTATATTCACAATGTCATGCAGCCATCACCACTGTTTATTTCCAAAACTTTTCCATTGGGTAGATCTCCAACAGTGGGATTGCTGGGTCAAATGGTAGTTCTAATTTTTTTTGTTCTTTGAGAACTCTCCATACTGTTTTTCATTCAAGGTTGTACTAATTTACATTCCCACCAACAGTGTGTAAGAGTTTCCTTTTCGTGCATACTTGCCAACTTGACTTTTCTGGGTCACTTTGCGCTCTCTTAGTATTCACTAGATACTTCTCCATTCATATTTTTACTCAACCCATGCCCATGGCACCACTCCTCTACCATTCCCACCAACCATGTATAAGAGTTTCCTTTTCTTGCATCCTTGCCAACTTGACTTCTTTGGGTCAGTTTGCACTCTCTTGGTATTTACTATTTACTTCTCCATTTTTATTTTTACTCAACTGATGCCTATGGCACTGCTCCTCTGAGGCAGGTGCTGGGTACTAGAGTTATAAGACAGATGCTGTCCCTGCCCTCACCCAGTGGAGAACAGATGCTAAACAGGAACATAAATATCTAAGTAAAGTGGCTTCAAATGGGGTAAAGTGATATGAAACATAAATAAATAGCGAGTAATGGGAAGAGCAACTTTACCCAGGATGAATCTTGGGCTGTGTCCGAAATGGCCATGAAAACTGTTCCAGGCAGGGAGAACAGCATGAGAAAAGGTCTTGAGGTGCAAAGGAACTTGGCACGTTCTACAAACAGCTAAGAGGCCAGTGTGACTGGAGCAGAGAGAAAGCAAGAAGGAAAGAGAGAGAGGATGAGACCCAAGACATTAGCAAGGTTGAAGGGCCTTGGAAGACTTGGATTTTTTTTTTTAAGATGGAGCTTTGCTCTTGTTGCCCAGGCATGATCTCGGCTCATGCCAACCTCTGCCTCCTGTGTTCAAGCAATTCCCCTGCCTCAGCCTCCCGAGTAGCTGGGATTACACGCTTGCGCCACCACATCCAGCTAATTTTGTATTTTTAGTAGAAATGGGACTTCTCCATGTTGGTCAGGCTGGTCTCAAACTCCCGACCTCAGATGATCCGCCCACCTCAGCCTCCTGAAGTGCTGGGATTATAGGTGTGAGCCCCTGTGCCCAGCCTGGATGTTTGTTTTTTTTTTCTAAATTGTGGTAACATACATATCACATTAAATTTACCATTTTAGCCATATTTCTCGTTCAGTGGCATCAAGCACATTCACATTACTGTGCAACCATCACCACTATCATCCATCTCCAGAACTTTCTCATCTTCCCAAACTGAAACTCCATCCCCTTGAAGTGCTCACTCCTCATCCCCCTCCTCAAGCCTCTGGCACCCACCGTTCTACTTTCTGTCTCTGTGAATCTGATGATTCTAAGGACCTTCTATGAATGGAGGAATCATATGGTATATGTCCCGGTTTATACTGTATGACTGGCTTATTTCATCAAGCATAATGTCCTCAAAGTTCATCCATGTCGCAGCATGTGTCAGAATTCCCTTCCTTTTCAGGGCTGAATAATATTCCACTTGTATGTAAATGCTATATTTTGTTTCTCCATTCATTAGGACTTTGATTTTTGCAGGGAGTTGTCAAGGGGTGCTAGGTTCTGGGGCTTCAATACAATAAGAGTAAGCTAAACTGGTTCTTTTCCTCCTTCGTGGAGACCATGTTTTGGTAGATACAGGAACAAATAATTTATGATTACATAGAGGGTGATCAGGGCAGTGACAGAGGAAGAGTGGAGGATTGTGGGACCCAGAGGAGGCTCCTGACCTTGCCTAGGAATTGCCTAGGAAGATAGGAGGAGGAGGAAGAGAAGGAGGAGGAGGGGGAGGAGGACGAAGAGGAGGAGGAGGAAGAGGAGGAAGAAGAAGAGGAGAAGGAGGAGGAGGGAGTCCTCTAAGCTGAGACCTGGAGGATGACCGGGAAGTTATCCAGGTAAGGAGAAATGGGGAGAAGCTTCCAGACAAAAGTAACAGCAAGTGCAGAGATCCTGAGATGATAGATAAGGCCAGGTGGAGAAACTGCAAATTGTCAATGAGACCAAAATATGGACTGTGAGTTATGCAGTGACAGTGACCACAAGTGGAGAGGTGCCAGGTGACCTTCATCCCCAAAAGGTGCACCTCTCCCTCCTCAGGTCTGTGAAGAACGGCGCTAAGACACAGGTGGACATCCTCTGCACCTACCTGCAGCCCCTCAGTGGCCCAGCTCTGCCTATCAAGCAGGTGTTCCATGAGCTGAGCCAGCAGACCCACGGCATCACCCGGCTGGGCCCCTACTTTCTGGACAAAGACAGCCTCTACCTTAACGGTGAGCATCTCGCAGCCCCATCTCCCTGCCTCAACCCCCAACCCCCGCTGCAGCCCAGGAGGGTGTCTGTTTGCCGGTTCTCTAGGGAAAGACTTGGGGTTCAAGTCTTGGTGTTACCACTGACCCTCCCATAACCACCATGCAAGGTTGGACTTTGATTAATCCCATTTTACAGATGAAGAAACTGAGGCTTAGACAGGTTAAGCAATTTACCTTGATGGTGATGGAACCAGGATATGAACTCCACTTGTCAGCATTCAGTGCTATGATCCACTCTACATGTTTAACTCACAGAAGAGTCTTCCTGGTGGGGGCACTTGGGGGACAAAAAACACATTTACTGCTGGGCGCAGTGGCTCACACCTGTAATCCCAACACTTTGGGAGGGCAAAGCAGGCAGATCACAAGGTCAAGAAATTGAGACCACCCTGGCCAACATGGTGAAACCCTGTCTCTACTAAAAATACAAAAATTACCTGGGTGTGGTGGTACACGCCTGTAGTCCCAGCTGCTCAGGAGGCTGAGGCAGGAGAATCGCTTGAGCCCAGGAGGCGGAGGTTGCAGTGAGCTGAGATTGCATTATTGCACTCCAGCCTGGTGACCGAGCAAGACTGTCTCAAAACAAAACAAAACAAACACATTTTCCCTCCCTGTTTTCTTTTCTTTTTTTTTTTTTTTTTTTTTGAGACGGAGTCTCGCTCAGTTGCCCAGGCTGGAGTGCAGTGGCCGGATCTCAGCTCACTACAAGCTCTGCCTCCCGGGTTCACACCATTCTCCTGCCTCAGCCTCCTGAGTAGCTGGGACTACAGGCGCCCGCCACCGCGCCCGGCTAATTTTTTTGTATTTTTAGTAGAGACGGGGTTTCACCGTGGTCTCGATCTCCTGACCTTGTGATCCGTCCGCCTCGGCCTCCCAAAGTGCTGGGATTACAGGCGTGAGCCACCGCGCCCGGCCCCCGTGCCTGTTTTCTTCTCACCATTGAGGAAGGATGGGCTTCTCTCCTACGTGAGGCCCCTACACCAGGAAGATCTAGGGGATCTAAGCTTCAGGCACACTGGGCCTCAGCATTGGTCTAGAACTCAGGAAAAGACAACATTTAAGAAGGCATCCCCTAAATGGGGTTCTGAGAGGCAAAGCATGACCATGGAGAATTGATAAAATAGCTCCCCTTTCATCCCCTCCACCACCAACCTAAGAACAGTGCTTATCATCATGACCCCATGAGGTGGGCACCCCATATCACTTATATGAGGTACCTTTAGGTAGGAACCGAGATGTAGAGAGACATCCTGGACTTTCATTACTCTTATTTTAGCAAAGAGGGAAACTGAGGCACAGAGAGGGGAAGGGACTTGCTCATGCCCATGCTAAGTTCTTGGCTAGTCTGGGTCTTGATGTTCTTTATTATTATAATTACTATCATCATCATCATCCTCATTGTCTGTGTACATTGATGGGGTACAAGTGCAATTTTGTTACATGTATAGATTGCATAGTAGGGAAGTCAGGGCTTTCAGAGTATCCACCACTCCAATAACATACATTGTATCCATTAAGTCGTTTCTCATCACCCACCCCTCTCCTACCCTCTCACCCTTCCAAGCCTCCTTTATCTGTCATTCCCCTCTCTGAGTTCTTGTCCACACATTGTTTAGCTCCCACTTATGAGTGAGAACATGTGATATTTGTCTGTCTGTGTCTGACTTGTTTCACTTAAGGTAACTTCAGTTTCATCCATGTTGCTGCAAAAGACATGGATTCATTCTTGTTTTCAGACTTTTAAGTTCAGGCATACAGGCGCAGGCTTTCTATATAGTTAAACTCCTGTCACAGGGGTTTGTTGAACGGATTATTTCATCACCCAAGTATTAAGCCTAGTATCCATTAGTTATTTTCTCTGATCCTCTCCCCCCGCCCACCCTCCACCCTCAGGTAGGCCCCAGTGTGTGTTGCTCCCCTCTCTGTGTGCATGTGTTCTCATCATTTAGCTCCCACTCATAAGTGATTTTCTGTCCCTGCGTTAGTTTGCTAAGGATAATGACCTCCAGCTCCATCCATGTTCCTGCAAAGGAAATGATCTCATTCTTTTTTATAGCTGCATAGTATTCCATGGTGTATATGTACCACGTTTTCTTTATCCAGTCTATCATTGATGGGCATGTAAGTAGATTCCACATCTTTGCTATTGTGGATAGTACTGCAATGAACATGTGTCTTTATGATAGAAAAATGTATATTCCTTTGGGCATATACCCAGTGATGGGATTGCTGGGTCGAATGGTAGTTCCGTTTTTAGCTCTCTGAGGAATCGCCCCGCTGCTTTCCACAGTGGATGAACTAATTTACACCCCCACCAACAGTGTATAAGCACTCCTTTTTCTCTGCAACCTCACCAGCGTGGTTTTATTTCTCTTTATGGCTGAATAGTGTTCCATTGTGCATACATGCCACATTTTCTGTATCGATTCATCTGTTGATGGACACGTAGGTTAATTCCACGTCTTTGCTATTGTGAATAGTGCTGTGATAAACACGCAGGTGCAGGTTGGGTCTTGATGATCTGAGTTGACACACAGTCCCTTCGACTTGGTTGTTCCTGGGAGCTGTTCCCCCTTGTAAACTGCACAGCTTCTATGCTTCATTTTGTTCCTTCATTTAGATTTACCAAGCAGCTACTATTAACCAGGTCTTGTGCCTGGCCCCAGGGACCGAGATAGGTTACATGTGCATCCTGTCCTAATGTAATCTCCAGAGGGGCAGAGACTGTTTTTTCCTGCCCTTTAGTCCCCAAATGTAAAGGAAGGCTTGTACATAGTAAACCCTTAATAAACATTCACTGGGTGGAGGAATAGATTGGAGGAGGCCTGGAAGGGGAGGCGGGGGGCGTGGATGGACAGGAGGATAGACTTGTGAACACAAAGATAATGACAGCCTCTCACTGGAGGCATGCTAGAGACGTGAGTAGGGAAGGTCAGTGCTAATTGAAATATCAGGAAATTCTTTCTAGTGGTGAACACATTTAAGTCAAATATTAGACGATACGTAAATGTATCCATCATCTCTAGATACACAAAGGGAAAGGCATCCAGGCAGGGGCCAGTGATGGACAAAGGCATGGAGTATCTGGGTCGGTTCGACCACCTCCTCTTACGTGTGACCTCTTTGTTTCTAGGTTACAATGAACCTGGTCCAGATGAGCCTCCTACAAGTACGTGTCTTTGAATCCAGTGCCCATTTCAATCTCCATGGGTCTTCGTTCACGCTTTTCTCCTCATTCATAAAGGAAGCTTGCCCCAAATTCGGGCTGGTCCCCTGAGGTGGTGAGGGGCAACGTCTCAGTGGGAGGAAGAATGCTGAGTCCTTGGCCTGTTTTTAGACCTGCAGCCATAGTCTTGGCTTTGTGAATTTTCCACGCCCCTCTGGGTTGGAGGAAGAAGTTTGAACAAGCATTCCCTACAGGGATCGAGGTTGAGGTCAGATGATGACCTTGTTAGTCCATACCTCTTGATAACAAAATCTCCTCCAAGTGCCCCAGCAGGGGCTTCATGGTCAAGCTGCAAACTCTGCTGGCTACTCAAGTGAATTTGGCTAAATTTGCCCATTGCCTCATCCAGTGATCCACTCATCTATCTTTCCAGCCATCCATTCTTCTATCCTTCCAGTCATCTCTCAGACACCATCCTTCCTTCCATCCATCCATCCATTCACCCATCCATCCATCCACCTATCCACCCCATTTTCCTGACCATTTACCTCCTCATCCTTCTTCCATCTGTCCTTTTATCCATCTATTCATCCATCACCCATCATCCTGCCTATTCACCTGCTTGTTCCTCCTTTCTTCTGTCCTTCTATACATCCATCCATCCATCCATCCACTCATCCACCACCCACCCATCATGCCCATTCACTTGCTAGCCCCTCCTTCCTTCTCTCCTTCTGTCCATCCATCCACCCATCTTCCTGCCCATTCACCTGCTTGTCTTTCCTTCTGTCTGCTCTTTTATCCATCTCTGCATCCATCCACCATCCATCCACCCTTCTCCCTATTCACCTGTTTGTCCTTCTTTCTGTCCTTCCAACCATCCATCCATCTTTCCATTCATCCTCCTCTTCATTCACCTGTTTCCTTCTTTCTGTCTTTCCATCCATCCTTCTATTCAGCCAGCCATCTCTGCAGCCATTCTCCTCCCCATTCACTCAATTGTCCTTCCTTCCATCTGTCCTTTTATCCATCCATCCACCCATCCATCCATCCATCCATCATCCATCCATCTATCCTTCTCCCCATTCACATGTTTGTCCTTCTTTCTGTCCTTCCAACTATCCACCCATCATCCATCCATCTGTCATTCTCCCCATTCACCTGTTTGTCCTTCTTTCTGTCCTTCCAACCATCCATCCATCTCTCCATCCATCCTCCTGCCTATTCATCTGCTTGTCTCTCCTTCCTTCTGTCCTTCCATCCATTCATCCATCTGCCCATCCACCCACTCATCCTCTCACCCATTCACCTGCTTGTCCTTCCTTCCACCTGTCCTTTTATTCATCCATCCATCTTCCATCCATTCTTCCTTCTCCCCATTCACCTGTTTGCCCTTCTTTCTGTCCTTCTAACCATCCATCCATCCTCATCTTCATTCACCTGTTTCCTTCTTTCTGTCTTTTCATCCATCCATCTATCCACCCAGCCATCTCTTCACCCACCCTTCTTCTCACTCACCCAATTGTCCTTCCTTCCTTCTGTCCTTCAGTTAATTCATCCTTCTACCCATTCACTTATCCATCCATCCACCCATCCATCCATCCATCCATCCATCATATGTCTACCCATCCTCCTGCCCAATTAGCCTGTTTGTTCTTCTTTCTTTCCTTCCTTCTTTCATCTTTCCAACTTCTCTTCCTCGTTTTTATCTATCTTGCCTTCTCTTTTGGCCCTCCAGTTGTACATTGCACCTTCTACCCATTCATTGATCCCTTCCATTTTCCTGCCCGGCCATCCACCTATCCTCTTTGTTCCAACTTTCTCTTTTTAACCCTCACCCCCACTCTCTTGGGTTAATTTCACTCACAGTCTTGCTCACTCCTCCACTCACACAGTCACTCCTTCCCTCAGTCTCATTTATGGCCCACCTGTGAACGGTTGTCCTGGCTTGGACTACTGATGAAGCCCAGGGGAGCTTCTCCCACTAGGTAATGGGTTTTGTTCCTCTCTGATGGACTGTTCCTTCCACAGCTCCCAAGCCAGCCACCACATTCCTGCCTCCTCTGTCAGAAGCCACAACAGGTATCTGGGGTCCATTTTTCCTCCTCAAAGATTAGACTAGCAGTTCAATCAGACACCTGCCCTCTTGGAGTCCCCAATTTTATGAAATAAATAGACCATCATAATGTCAGATGTTTTGGGGTGAGACACCTGGCATAATTGGGAAGGAGGAGGGCTTTCTGGAGAAAGTTTCACCTGAACTGAGTCTTTAAGGATGAGTAAGAGTGATTCAGGCAAATAGGGCATGAATAGTATAACTGAAAGAGGGGAGTCCATGAGCAAACCTTCAGTGACCAGAAACAGCCTTAGAGTATAGGGAGAAGTGAGAGGAATTTGGTTTGCATGAAACATAAAGCTTAACCCAGAGTAGATGGACAAGTGAGACTGAAAGGTCAGCAGGAGCCAGATTGGGAAGGGCCTTGAATGCCAAGTCAAGAAATTTGAACTTCATACTGAAGGCTATAGGGAGCTGTGGATGGTACTAGAGCAGGGGCAGCCATAGTGAGATCGTCATTTCAGAAAGATTCTTCTCGTGTTCAGTATAGAGAATGTCCTTTAGATAGGGCATCCAGTGAGTCTGCCAGGGTGCTAATCAGGGTGAGAGAAAATAAGACCTTAACTGGGATAGGGGAGGAGTTAGAGGATATATGTGATGAATATGCAGCAAAGGGAATTGGTGTGACTTGGAGGGGAGAAGATACGTAGCTTCTGACTTGGATGGCCACACTGGTTAATAATGAGTGCAGTCTGATCTAGTCTCAGACCAGCCCTCAGTTGCAGACGTCTCTTCTCCCCTCCTCCTGCAGCCATGGGCTACCACCTGAAGACCCTCACACTCAACTTCACCATATCCAATCTCCAGTATTCACCAGACATGGGCAATGGCTCAGCTGCCTTCAACTCCACCGAGAGGGTCCTGAAGCACCTGGTGAGACCCTGGTCCCAGCAGCTCCCGGTGGGATAAATCCTACCCCCAACCTCTGTTCCTCAGCTTACCCTCTTCCTCCTTCCTCTCAAGCTCAGAGCCTTGTTCCAGAGGAGCAGCATGGGCCCCTTCTACTTGGGTTGCCGACTGATCTCCCTCAGGTGAGACCACTTCCTGGCCATTTGCCAGTCATGACCACCCCTTTCTCAGCCCTCCCCTGCTCCTCCCTCCTCTGCTCTCTACCTGCAGAGGTCTCAGGACTTCTCTAGAGTCCTCAAATGCCTCTCTCCCCAGGCCTGAGAAGAATGGAGCAGCCACTGGCGTGGACACCACCTGCACCTACCACACTGACCCTGTGGGCCCTGGGCTGGACATACAGCAGCTTTACTGGGAGCTGAGTCAACTGACCCATGGTGTCACCCAACTGGGCTTCTATGTCCTGGACAGGGATAGCCTCTTCATCAACGGTGAGTGTCAGGCTGAACTGGGATTTACAGTGACTTTTTAGGGGTTGGTGGGTTTTGCTTTTGAGATGGAGTCTCACTCTGTCACCCAGGCTGGAGTGCAATAGTGCAATCTCGACTCTGCAACCTCTGCCTCCCAGGTTCAAGCAATCCTCCTGCCTCAGCCTCCCAAATAGCTGGGATTACAGGTGCATGCCACCAGGCCCAGCTGATTTTTGCATTTTTAGTAGAGACAGGGTTTCACCGTGTTGCCCAGGCTGGTCTCGAACCCCTGACTTCAGGTGATCCACCTGCCTTGGCCTCCCAAAGTGCTGTGATTACAGGCATGAGCCACCGTGCCTAGCCTACCATGACTATTATTTGTCCCTGTTGTATTCCCTTTCCTCTCTAAAAAAAAAAAAGCCCAAGGCCTGGCTGGGGGCCACCCTTCCCCAAACCATCAAGGGGAGAATCTTTCCTATTATTTTGAGTAAATAGCATGAAATTATTTGACCAAATTAATGTCATAAATTGTCTCTTTCTCCTTCACTTTTGTTTCCAGCTTGGTTGTGGTATAACTATCAAATACAATTATATGTATTTAAGATGTATAAAGTGGTGATTTAATCTATATGTAGCTTATGAAATGAGTAGCACAATGAAATTAGTTAACACTGCTATTATGTCACATAGTTACTGTGTGTTTTTGTGCGTCTGCGTGAAAGAGACAGAGAGAGAGAACACTTAAGATCTACTGTCACAGAAAATTTCAGGTTTACAATACAGTATTATTATTATTTTTTTTTTTTTTTTGAGACGGAGTCTCGCTCTGTTGCCCAGGCTGGAGTGCAGTGGCCGGATCTCAGCTCACTGCAAGCTCCGCCTCCCAGATTCATGCCACTCTCCTGCCTCAGCCTCCCGAGTAGCTGGGACTACAGGCGCCCACCACCTCGCCCGGCTAGTTTTTTTGTATTTTTTAGTAGAGACGGGGTTTCACCATGTTAGCCAGGATGGTCTCGATCTCCTGACCTCGTGATCCACCCGTCTCGGCCTCCCAAAGTGCTGGGATTACAGGCTTGAGCCACCGCGCCCGGCCAATACAGTATTATTAACTATAATCACCAAGCTTTATACTCAATCCCCAGAACTTATTCATCTTATAACTAAAAGTTTATATTTTGTGACCAACATCTCCCCATTTTCTCTATCACCACCCCCATGCCCCAGCCCCTGATAACCACCATGCCACTCTCTGCTTCTGTAAGTTTGACTTCTTCAGATCCCACATGTAAGTGAGGTCACGCAGTATTTGTCTTTCTCTGTCTGGTTTATTTCACTTAGCATAATTCCCGCCCCCCTCCCCAGTTTCATCCATAATGGATTTCAATTCAAAACCCAAGTGGCCGAGCGGTGGCATCCTTTGGGACAGGATAGCAGGGCCTTCTATATGAGGATCCTCTATGTCAGTGATTATTACCAGGGGACACTTCTGCACTGCCGCCCCGCCCCCCACAACCGGGAGACTCTAGGCAATATACGGAAACATTTTTGGGTATCACAACTCAGACAGAGAAGGAGGGTGCAACTGGCATCTAGTGGTTCAGTAGCCCATTTTCCAGTGCACAGGAGATGCCCATCCCAGGGAATGATCCAGCCCCAGATGCCAACAGGGTGAGAAATCCTGTTGTACATGGTTCCAAAGTTCCCAGGTGGGCACAAGGCTGACACTTATCACACTTTACTGGAATTACTTATTAAATTTTCTGATTCCCCCTTACCTTGTGAGCTCAACAAAATTACAGTCTTTTATGAGTGCCACCGTACCCTCGGTTCTCAGTATATCAGCACGTCGTAGTATGGAAAGAATCATTGCATGAGTGAGCAAATGAAAGATTAGAGTCTCTGCTGTAATTCACATTCATTCATTCATTCATTCATTCAGCAAACATATATGGGTGGCTGTTCTGCCCCAAGCCTTGTGCTGGGTCTGGAGATGGAAGACACATTTTTCTGTCTCTGAAAAACTCATACTCAGGTGAACAACAAATTAAGGGTACAATAAAGACCCCACTGCTGCTACTAACAGGATACTAAGGGAGCTGAGAGGAGGAGTAAATCAAGGAGGGCTTCCTGGAGGAGGGTGTTATGTACCCAGCCCTGTGCCGGGACACAGTAATGAATAAGGCAGACATGGGCCCCTGCCGTGCTGGAGCTCCCTCTCACTGGGCTCTTGAAGTGTGAGCTTCAAGCGTTTTGCAGGAAACGAAAAGGATGCATTCCTAGAAGCGGGAACTGCATAGCACATGCAGGAAAGCTCAGCTCAGGAGAATCTGTGTAAAATTCCAGTTTTCCCTCTCTTTGGCACAACTTTCCGTCTAAGAGCTCCTGCAATGCCCAGCATGTGGACCTGAAATTGACTGATTCTGACAGTAGGCAGGGGACCCTTGGACCATTCTGGCTCTGCATTTTGTGATCAGCATTTCCTCACTATATGTTGTATTTTCTTCTTCTCTGTGGCTCCAGGCTATGCACCCCAGAATTTATCAATCCGGGGCAAGTACCAGATACATTTCCATATTGTCAACTGGAACCTCAGTAATCCAGACCCCACGTCCTCAGAGTACATCGCCCTGCTGAGGGACATCCAGGACAAGGTAGGGCATCTTTCACCCCTCCCGTCTTCCCTGCCCTGTATGCTTCTCTGCCTCTTCTACCTGATTTGTCTATTAAGTGATCATTTCAAGTGCTTCACTTCACTACGTATTCTGAGTTCTCTCTCAGTTTCCAAAAGTGCTCTCTTGACTACTGTTCCCATTTCCCAGATGGGCAAACTGAGGCTCAGAATGGGGCGTGGTGTGCCTAGGGTCACACAGTGCTTTAGAAGCAGAGTTAGGATTTGAACTGTGGTCCCCTTTGCTCCAAGTACTGTGTTTTTTTCCACTGGCATCAGCGGCCCCTCCACCCCCAAGAGATCTCCATCTCACCCACTCTCCCTACCTATCCTTCTAGGTCACCACACTCTACAAAGGCAGCCAACTACACGACACGTTCCGCTACTGCCTGGTCACCAACTTGACGTAAGTTCTGAAGGTCACAAGCAGTGGCCAAGCTTGTGGCTGTGTCTCTGAGCACCCTTGAACTAGACATCCCCAATGGGGTACCCATTCTCCCCTATATCCCTGTTAGCTAATCCTACCATCTCCTCCCATAAATCCTCAAGGTAGGGAGTGAGGATTAACCTCATGGAGCCACCAACTCCCCACATCCACCTTCTTCTTTTTTTTCTGGACACTTGGGAAAAGGTAACATTTTGATGTAGAACTCAAAATATTAGCCCGATAATAATATTTAACATCAGCCTCCTCTCATTTAATTCTCACAACAGTCTCTATGAGTTGAGTGCAAAGATCATCCCTGTTGTGCAGATGGGAAAATCGAGGGTCAGAAAAGTGAACTTCCCAAGAACTGTCAAAGTTGGGATTTGAACCGAGGTCTCTGATGACTGGAGGAAGGAATGAAGATATCTATACTTGGGAAGAGGAGGATTACAGGACACAGGGCTGACTGCGTATTTCTAAACTTCAAGGATTTTGTATTTCAGTTGGGTATATGGAGATGGTTAATGCGAACAAAAAACTAGAAAGAATGAATAAGACCTAGTATTTGCTAGCACAACAGGGTGACTATAGTCAAAAATAATTTGATTGTACATTTTAAACATTTTAAATCTATAACTAAGGTGTATGCTTGGATTGTTTGTAACTCAAAGGATATATGCTTGAGGGGATGGATACCCCGTTTACTCTGATGATTATTATGTATTACATGCTTGTATCAAAATATCTTATGTACCCCATAAATATAAAAACAACTACTAGGCACCCACAAAAATTACAAACAAATAAAATCAAAAGTAGGCTGGGCACAGTGGCTCACGCCTGTAATTCCAGCACTTTGGGAGGCCAGGGCAGGTGGATCTCTTGAGCCCAGAAGTTCAAGACCAGCCTGGGCAACATAGGGAGACCTAGTCTCTACAACAAAATACAAAAATTAGCCAGGCATTGTGGCATACGCCTGTAGTCCCAGCCACTTGGGAAGCTGAGGTGGGAGGATCACCTGACCCTAGGAGGCTGCACTCCAGTCTGGGTAACAGAGTGAGACCCTATCTCAAACAAATAAAATAAAATAATAAAAAGTAGAAATCAAGAGGGGAAAAGTGGGAGAAATTGGGATAATTTTAACAATACCTACCACCAGAGTGATGATGAAGAATGCATAAGTCACTTCTTAGGGGTCTTGATCTATAAAAAAAATGTTGATTATTGTTACTGTTATTGCTTCTAGATGTAATTCCTAGAAGCCTTCCTTTTTTTTTTTTTTTTTTTTTTTTT
>NW_012104821.1:99079-99725 GCF_000951045.1 Mandrillus leucophaeus | reverse complement strand
TTAATTGACTAATAATTGATTAATTGATTTGAGTATTGATTTAATTGAGTAACTGATCAATTAAAATGGTTGATTAATTAAATGAATGAATCAATCAATGAAGAAGTCATTCATTCATTCAATAAACAATGGAAGTAAACACGTACTGATGATAAAGTGTGATCATTGCTATGATAAGGGAATTCCAGGAGCCTGTGGGAGCCCCAAGGAGGAACACACAACCTTGTCTTGGAAAGTTTTGTGTAGGAAGGGGTGAAGAAGCTGAGATCTGACAGAGAATGGGACCTAGCCAGGGGTAATAGATGGAGAACAGAGCTCCATGCATCTATAACCTAGAAGATAAAAAGAATATGGCATTTTCCTGGGCATGGTGGCTCACACCTGTAATCCTAGCACTTTCAGAGGCCGAGGCAGGTGGATCACCTGAGGTCAGGAGTTCGAGACTAGTCTGACCAATATGATGAAACCCCATCTCTACTAAAAATACAAAAATTAGCCAGACCTGGTGGTGTGTGCCTGTAATCCCAGCTACTTGGGAGGCTGAGACAGGAGACTCACTTGAACCCGGGAGGCAGATGTTGCAGTGAGCCGAGATCGCGCCATTGCACTCTAGCCTGGGCAACAAGAGCGAAACTGCATCTCAAAA
>NW_012104821.1:97356-99029 GCF_000951045.1 Mandrillus leucophaeus | reverse complement strand
TATAACCTAGAAGATAAAAAGAATATGGCATTTTGGGGGAAGTTTCAGAAGATTGGTGTAGCTGCAGCATCCACTTTGATATTGGAGAGGTGACAGCCGAAGCCAAAGATGTGGGCAGAGACTTTGTTGGGTACTGGAATGGCTTGGGGAGGAACATGACACACTCATGAGCTCTGCTTTAGAAAGAAAGTGACATGAATTCTGCTTATCCTCTGGGTGCTGTGTGCAGAATGGAGGGTGGAGGGAGAGAAGAGCAGAGTCAGGAAGACCCTTTACGAACAAAGATCATCAGTTAGAAGACTCTGGGTTGCTCAGCACCTACGCTTGCTGACTACACCCCCAGAGAAACCCAGTCTTTCATCCCACGTTGTAGGCAATTCTTACAATGCTTGGTAGAAAGAGAGTTGGACAGGTAGATGGGTGGATGGATGCAAGTTTGACAGATGGATGGAGGAAGATCCTCCATCCAATATAGAGCTGTTACCTAAAACCCTCTATCCCACCTTTAAAATCCTGGCTCAGCCGGGCACGGTGGCTCACACCTGTAATCCCAGCACTTTGGGAGGCCAATGCGGGTGGATCACCTGAGGTCGGGAGTTTGAGACCAGCCTGACCAACATGGAGAAACCATGTCTCTACTAAAAATACAAAAAAAAAATAAATTAGCCAGGCGTGGTGGTGCATGCCTGTAATCCCAGCTACTCAGGAGGCTGAGGCAGGAGAATGGCTTGAACCCAGGAGGTGGAGGTTGCGCTGAGCCAAGATCACGCCATTGCACTCCAGCCTGGGCAAAGAGAGTTAAACTGTCTCAAAAAAACAAAACAAAACAAACGACCTCCCCTCCAGGAAAAAAAAAAAAACCGTAGCTCAGCTCACAATGACAGAAATAAGTTAAGCTAGCTGGAATAATCTCTTTCTTAAAACCCTGCCTTGAGAATGAATTTTTACATCCTTTTTTTTAAATTCTAGAAATGGAGCCATCAGTTTATCAACCAACAAAACCAACAAGCAGTTCCAGCACCCAGCACTTCTACCTGAATTTCACCATCACCAACCTACCATATTCCCAGGACATATCCCAGCCAAGCACCACCAATTACCAGAGGAACAAAAGGAATATTGAGGACGCGGTGAGAGGGGGGTGGTGTGTCCACTCTATTGCATGCAGAAATCGACTTATGCATTCTGGGTAGCCACAGGGTGACTTTTTATAACAATCCACAAAGACAGGTTCTTATTCCCATTTAAGACGCAAGCACAGAGAGGTTCAGTAGCTGACCCAAGGTCACACAGCTAAGTCATACCCTAGAAGAGCATGTCGTTTGATATACATACCTGGGCAAGTGGGTGTCATGACAAGAAACAAAATAGATAGAGAAGTGTGCTCAGTGGCTGAAAATTCTCTGATGCTACCGGGACCAGGATTCTGACCTAAGAAACATCACCCTGTCTTTCAGCTCAACCAACTCTTCCGAAATAGCAGCATCAAGAGCTATTTTTCTGACTGTCAAGTTTCAACATTCAGGTGAGTTCTAACTCAGGACCTAATGACTCTAGGAACTTCTGCTGTCCTTTAAATAGAAGTGTTCCCAAGTCATAGCTTTGATGGAAGAGAGCCCTAGAAATAGAGAGTTGTTAACTAAAAACCAGCTTTTTCCTAAAGCTGGAGCCCA
>NW_012104821.1:93809-94721 GCF_000951045.1 Mandrillus leucophaeus | reverse complement strand
GTCTCGCTCTGTTGCTCAGGCTGGAGTGCAGTGGTGTGACCTCTGCTCACTGCAACTGCCTCCTGGGTTCAAGCAATTCTCCTGCCTCAGCTCCCCCATGTAGCAGGGACTACAGGCAGGTGTCACCACTCCCGGTGAAGTTTTGTATTTTTATTAGAGACGGGGTTTTGCCATGTTGGTCAGGCTGGTCTCAAACTCCTGACCTCAGGCGGTTTGCCCGCCTCGGCCTCCCAAAGTGCTGGGATTACAGGCGTTTAAGCCACTGCATCCAGCCGAAGGCCTCCCATTTTGATCAGGACCCTTCTCTAGACTGGGGGTGGGGGCAGCTAGGCACTCCACCACCACCTTGCCTCTAGATCTTTGGCTCTTTAAAGACGGCAACCCATGACCCTGCTGATGCTGAGCACTGGCTGAATTCCTGTGGTCTCTGTCCCTAGGATGGACTCCATGTTGGTCACTGTCAAGGCATTGTTCTCCTCCGATCTGGACCCCAGCCTGGTGGAGCAAGTCTTTCTGGATAAGACCCTGAATGCCTCATCCCATTGGCTGGGCTCCACCTACCAGCTGGTGGACATCCATGTGACAGGTACAAGCTGGGGTGGCTGGTTTCATAACTGGAAGAGGTGGGGTTATGAGGAAAGATGGGGCTTCTCGGTACCAGTGAAATTGGTGGAGGCTCTAGAGAGAGAAAGGGAGGCTTTCTGGAGACCCTTGTAGATGATCTCTGGCAGGAGATTATCCAACGAGGCAAGAGCAGAACACTCAGTCATTGCACCTAAGAGAATAGCTATTTTTACATATTAAAAAAATTGTGTTGAATGAATGAATCAATAAATCATTTTTTGAATCAATTTATTGATTCTTTTAATTAAAGAATAAGTGATTCATTAAAAATTGATTCTTTAATTAATT
>NW_012104821.1:88451-90914 GCF_000951045.1 Mandrillus leucophaeus | reverse complement strand
TTTTTTTTTTTTTTTTTTTGACAACTGCCCTGAGAACAGGCTTTCTTCACTAAACAAATTCTGAGTCAGAACAAATAAAGATAAGCCCTGAGAATAGGGCTTTTTCAAGGAGCTGCCAAGCAGATCAGATAGTGACAAGGTTCTGCGGATTGATGTCTGCAGCACTCTCAAGCTATTTTGACTGCTAGGCAGCTGGTTTTCGCAGCTATCATGATTGTGAGGCTACTGGTTTTCAAAATGACCGAGGATCTTGCTGGATGCAGTGGCTCGCAACTGTAATCCCAGCACTTTGGGAGGCCAAGGTGGGCGGACCGCTTGAGCTCAGGAGTTTGAGACCAGCCTGTGCAATATGGTGAAAACCCATCTCTACAAAAAATAACAAAAATCAGCTGAGCATAATGGTGTGCGCTTTAGTCCCAGTTACTTAGGAGGCTGAGGTGGGAGGATGGCTTAAGCCCAGGAGGCAGAGGTTGCAGTGAGCTGAGATTGTGCCATGCACTCCAGCCTAGGCCTGTTGCCTAGCCAGAGCCTGTCTCAATAATAACAATAATAATAATAATAATAATAATAATAATAATAATAATAAAATACTGAGGATCTTGAAAGAGCACTGTGGAAATAATGCAAGTTAAAATGCCACAAAGCTTGCTCTTTTTATTGAGATTTAACACCTTCCTTAACTAAACACCCCTTGAAGTTTTGCAAGCCTTTGGTTCACTTCTAGACTTCTGGAAAAATTGATTTGGACTATTTTGGCCATTGTTCTCATTGATTTTATGGGTATTCAGAAGTCTTACCCCAACATTCCAATGTTACCCCAACATTAAAAATAATTATTTTTAAAATGATTATTTTAAAAATAAAAAAACTATTTATTTTATTGATTTATTTGAGACAGAGTCTCCCTCTGTTGCCGAGGCTGGAGTGCAGTGGCACAATCTCAGCTCACTGCAAACTCCACTTCCCAGGTTCAAGCAATTCTCCTGCCTCAGCCTCCCAAGTAGCTGGCATTATGGGCGTGTGCCATCACACCCGGCTAATTTTTGTGTTTTTAGTAGAGATGGGTTTTCACTGTGTTGGCCAGGCGGGTCTCAAACTCCTGATCTTGAGTGATCCACCCGCCTTGGCCTCCCAAAGTGCTGGGATAACAGGCATGAGCCATCATGCCTGGCCTCCCTGTAGCTATTTTTAAATGAATTAAGTAGAATAAAATTAGAAATTCAGTTCTTCTCCCACACTAGCTGCATTTTAAGTGTTTAATAACAACATGAAGCTACTAATGGCTGCATTGTGTAGTGCAGATGTGGAATTCTTTTGTTTGTTTTTTGTTTTGTTTTTGAGATGGAGTCTTGCTCTGTCACCAGGCTGGAGTGCAGGGGCACGGTCTCAGCTCACTGCAATCTCTACTCCCTGGTTCGAGCGATTCTCCTGCCTCAGCCTCCCGAGTAGCTGGGATTACAGGCACACGCCACCACATGCAGCTAATATTTGTATGGATGCTCTTGATCTCCTGACCTCGTGATCCGCCTGCCTGAGCCTCCCAAAGTTTTGGGATTACAGGCGTGAGCCACTGTGCCTGGCCGACATGGAATGTTTACATCATTGCAGAAAGTTCTTACAGGAAGACTCTAGAAGGAGAAAGCCTAGAATCATGATAAAATTGCAGATATCTTTCCTTATCCCTTGTCCCTTTCCAGGTCTGTCCCCAACAGCCACCACACGGGGGTGGATTCCCTGTGTAACTTCTCGCCACTGGCTCGGAGAGTAGACAGAGTTGCCATCTATGAGGAATTCCTGCGGATGACCCGGAATGGTAGCCAGCTGCAGAACTTCACCCTGGACAGGAGCAGTGTCCTTGTGGATGGTAAAGCTCCCTGGGTCATTGGGGCTGGGGTGGCAACTCCCACTTCCTCACCTGGGTCCTTCCCTGGGAATCTGAAGGCTTGGGGATGATTCATCATCGAACATTCTCAGACTGGGAGAAAGTGGCTTAGTTCTCCTAGGCGTTACCCATCATTGGAGGAAAGAAAAGGATGCCCGAGGGATACGGGAGGCATTTGCCCTCCTCTGGCTGGCTCTGTGACCTCAGGCTAGTCACATCTCCTCTCTGGACTTCTTATCTCTGTACTAAGCAAGTCACTCGGTTTTTGGTTCCCCTCTTGCCTGCCCTAGATGGTATTGTTCCTCCACCCCTAGGCAGCTGCAGTGTTAAACAATTACCCTGATTAGTTGTTGTTGTTGTGTTGTTTATTTGTTTGTTTGCTTTTGAGAGAGGGTCTCACTCTGTCACCTAGGCTGGAGTGCAGTGACATGATCTCAGCTCACTGCAGCCTCAACCCCAGGGCTCAAGCAATCCACCCATCTCAGCCTCCCAGATAGCTGGGACTATAGCCATGTGCCACCATCCCCGGATAATTTTTGTATTTTTTCCAGAGATGGGGTTTGGCGATGTTGCCCAGGCTG
>NW_012104821.1:83405-88401 GCF_000951045.1 Mandrillus leucophaeus | reverse complement strand
GTCCTTCCCTGGGAATCTGAAGGCTTGGGGATGATTCATCATCGAACATTCTCAGACTGGGAGAAAGTGGCTTAGTTCTCCTAGGCGTTACCCATCATTGGAGGAAAGAAAAGGATGCCCGAGGGATACGGGAGGCATTTGCCCTCCTCTGGCTGGCTCTGTGACCTCAGGCTAGTCACATCTCCTCTCTGGACTTCTTATCTCTGTACTAAGCAAGTCACTCGGTTTTTGGTTCCCCTCTTGCCTGCCCTAGATGGTATTGTTCCTCCACCCCTAGGCAGCTGCAGTGTTAAACAATTACCCTGATTAGTTGTTGTTGTTGTGTTGTTTATTTGTTTGTTTGCTTTTGAGAGAGGGTCTCACTCTGTCACCTAGGCTGGAGTGCAGTGACATGATCTCAGCTCACTGCAGCCTCAACCCCAGGGCTCAAGCAATCCACCCATCTCAGCCTCCCAGATAGCTGGGACTATAGCCATGTGCCACCATCCCCGGATAATTTTTGTATTTTTTCCAGAGATGGGGTTTGGCGATGTTGCCCAGGCTGGTCTTGAACTCCTGAGCTCAAGCATGTCACCTGCTTCAGCCTCCCAAAGTGCTGGGATTACAGGCAGGCATGCACCACTGCAACTGGCTCTCGTTTTTTTGTGTTGGTTTTTTTCTTTTAGAGGCAGGGTCTCGCTCTGTTACCTAGAATGAAGTGCAGTGGTGCAATCATAGCTCACTGCAGTCTTGAACTCCCGGGCTCCAGCAAGCCTCCCACCTCAGCCTCCCGAGTTGCTGGGATTACAGGCACGTGGCACCACACCTTGCTAATTTCTAAATTTTGTGTAGAGAGAGGGTCTCACTATGTTGCCCAGACTGGTCTCTAAATCCTGGCCACAAGTGATCCTCTTGCTTCAGCAGGTCAATTAGGGCTTCCAGTTTCAAGTTGTATGTGATTCATCCTCAACCTATGTGGTAGGATGGACCTATTTTCCAACTCCAGGGATGGCTTCAAGGTGACTCAACTTTGCATATCCAAATTTACCCATTCAAAGAATAGTTACATACATTGTACCATGTATCAGGAATATAACAGAGAGTAACGGCTTTTTCACCACTATATTCCAAGAACCCCATATTCTGCCTGGCACATAATAAACACTCAACTCATTTACAGAAGAAATAACTAGATTTCATACGAGGTTCTTTTCAAGTCAAATGTGAACAACGTGTTAGATAGGACCTTCCAGTGCCTGTGTGCCCTGTCCTTGGTTCTGATTTATTGTTGTGCAACAGAGCACTGTTGATTCTTCAGAATCAACAGGCCTTTCACATGCTTTTTTCTTGTTTTACCAATTTGCTTTTTAAAAATAAAAATTGTTGTCAGCTCACAGGCTTTCTAAAACCAGGCCATGGACCCAGCAGGGCTGTAGTTTGCCAAACCTTTCCTTGAATCAGCCCATCCAATAGAACTTTCTGCAGTGATAGAAAATGTTTCTATCTGTGCCATTCAGCACAGAGCCATGATGATTACTAAGTGCTTGAAGTGTGGTTAATGTAACTGAGATACTGAAGTTTTAATTTTATTTAATTTTAATTTAAAAGCCACTTGTGGCTGCTCCATATTGCACACTACTTTTTAAAATTATTATTTGTATATATTTAAGGGATACAAGTGCAATTTTGTTGCATGGATCTATTGCTCGATGGGGAAGTCTGAGCTTTTAGGGTATCCATTACCTGAATAATGTACATTGTACCCATTGAGTAATTTTTCATCATCCACTCTCCTCCACTCCCCAACCCTTCCAAGTCTCCACTCTCTATTATTCCACTCTTTATGTCCATGCCTATGCATTATTTAGCACTGACATGTCTATGCATTATTTAGTCAAATACATGTGCCATTTGACTTCCTGTATGTGAGTTGTTTGACCTTCACTTCCTTCCATGTTGCTGCAAAAGATATTTCATTCTTTTTTATGCCTGAGTGGTATTGCATTGTGTGTGTGTGTATGTGTGTGTGTGTGTGTGTGTATGTGTGTGTGTGTATGTGTGTGTAGAGAGAGAAAGAGATATCACATTTTCTTTATACACTCCTCCATTGATGGACACTTAGGTTGAGTCTATATCTTTGCTATGGTGAATAGTTCTGTGATGAACACACAGGTGCAGGTGTCTTTTTGACACAATTATTTATTTTCCTTTGTGTAGATACTCAGTTGTGGGATTCCTGGGTCAAATGGTAGTTCCATTTTTAGTTCTTTGAGAAATCTCCATATGTTTTTCATAGAGATTGTACTAAATTACATTCCCACCAACACTGTGTAAGAGTTCGCTTTTCTGGCATCCTTTCCAACATCTGTTATTTTTTGTCTTTTTCGTAATAGCCATTCTGACTGGTGTAAGGCGGTATCTCATCATGGTTTTAACCTGCATTTCTCTGATTATTAGTGATGTTGAGCATTTTTTCATATACTTATTAGTCATTGGTATGTATTCCACATCTTTAAGAAGTTGACTATAGGCTGGGCGTGGTGGCTCACACCCGTAATCCCAGCACTTTGGGAGGCCGAGGCAGGCAGATCATGAGGTCAGGAATTCAAAACCAGCCTGGCCAACATGGTGAAACTCTGTCTCTACTAAAAATACAAAAAATTAGCCAGGCATGGTGGTGCGCACCTGTAATCCCAGCTACTTGGGAGGCTGAGGCAGGAGAATCGCTTGAACCCAGGAGGCGGAGGTTGCAGTGAGATGAGACCACATCATTGCACTCCAGCCTGGGTGACAGAGCAAGACTCCATCTTGAGAAAAAAAAAGAAGTTGGCTATAACACAGTTCTAGAAGTAGAAGAATCAGTAACCCTTCTCCCCATGCCTGATGGTGGCTTTACATCCCTATCTTCATGGAGTTTGTGCTGTAGTGAGGAATAACAAGAACAGGCAGTTGTCAATTATAAATTATTTGATGTGAACCTATTCATACATGGGTGTGGTCATCAGGGAAGGCTTCCTGGAGGAAATGACATTGAAGGTGAATTCTAAAAGATGACGATAAAACCACCAAGTGAAGGAGAGCTTAAATGTGTTTTTAGGCAGAAGAAAAAGCTTTTGGGTAAGAATTTATAAACCTAGAGAGATCCCATGAGTTTCCAACTGCGATGATCCATTCTCTCCACCACCGCCATTGGGCCCAGCCCAATTTAGGTCCACCATGCTCAGAGGCATGAATTTAACTTACGACACTCTTGTGGTGGGATAATGGCTTTAGGCTTATGCAGCCACATGTCCTCATTTTTTTAGAGATACAAATTGAAATATTTGGGGTGAGATATCATGATGTCCACTCAACTCTAAAACTTCAGCAAAAACATT
Source organism: Mandrillus leucophaeus (assembly GCF_000951045.1). Taxonomy (NCBI): domain Eukaryota; kingdom Metazoa; phylum Chordata; class Mammalia; order Primates; family Cercopithecidae; genus Mandrillus; species Mandrillus leucophaeus. The sequence goes on along the minus strand of NW_012104821.1, from coordinate 85,045 downwards.
TACTTTCACTGAAATGTTAATAAATCATAAATTGGATGTATATGTTTTAGCTGGAGGAAATATAAATCACTAAATCTAGGTGATGAATATTTATTGTAGTCTTCTCTCTGCTTTTTTGTATGCTTGTAAAGTTGTATTTAAAAGAATAAGACACACTCGGCCGGGCGTGGTGGCTCACACCTGTAATCCCAGCACTTTGGGAGGCCGAAGTGGGTGGATCATGAGGTCAGGAGTTCGAGACCAGCCTGTCTAACATGGTAAAACCCCATCACTACTAAAAAAAAAAAATACAAAAATTAGCCGGGCGTTTTGGCAGGCACCTATAATCCCAGCTACTTGGGAGGTTGAGGCAGGAGAATTGCTTGAACCCGGGAAGTGGAGGTTGCAGTGAGCCAAGATCATGCCACTGCAATCTAGCCTGGGCAACAGAGCAAGACTCCATCTCCAAAAAAAAAAAAAAAAAGAAAAGAATAAGACATACTCACATGCACCCTCCATTTCTTTCATTTCTAGGGTATTCTCCCAACAGAAATGAGCCCTTAACTGGGAATTCTGGTAAGTCTCAAAGAAGCCCCAGCCCAGGGTAGGGAGGGGGTAACCTGATGGTGCTTTGCCTTGTCCAAGAGCACCAGGCACACAGAGTCTTGGATGAGGATCAAAGTTGACCAACTCATGGCAAAGACTATTGAGGCATCGTGAAGGGATAGCAGGGATCCTGGCTTGCTGGGGACCCACTTTTGGGGGGTATCAGAGGCTTGAGGTGTTGAGCCACTAAGCCCTCCTCCCCAGGGCTGTGCCCATCCTCAGGCCACATAGGGTCCAAGAAGGAGCCCTAGGACACGGCAGGAGGTGGCTCACCCCAGCCCTTGTCTCCCCAGACCTTCCCTTCTGGGCCATCATCCTCATCTGCTTGGCAGTACTCCTGGGACTCATCACATGCCTGATCTGCGGCTTCCTGGTGAGTGAGGAAGGGTTGCTTGTCTTCTTACTATTGGGTTGTAAGAGTGCTTAATATATTACAAAACCATACTATGCTATACACAAGTCCTTTGCTGGATATATGTTTTGCAAATATTTTCTCCCAGTTCATGCAGTGGCTTTCCTATTTTCTTTCTATAATTTTATTTTTAATTAATTGACAAATAATGGATGCATATATTTAGGGGATACAATGTGATGCTTTGGTATATGTACAATTATGGAATGACTCAATCAAGCTAATTAATATGTCCCTCACCTCTCATAGTTATTATTTCTTCGTGTTGTGAACATTGGCAACCTATACTCTTAGCAATTTTGAAATCTACGTTATTATTAACTATAGTTACTATGTTGTGCACATCTCAAAAACTTCACAACCTATATGCTGATTACAAGATATTGAGTGAAAAAGTGATTGCAAAGAGTGTAAACAAAAGAATATAAGAGAAAAATATAACAACATTAGTCATTAGGGAAATATACATGGAAGGCACAATGAGAGGCCACTTTGCACAAGAATGGATAAAATTGAAAAGATTGACTATAACAAGTGTTGATGAAAATGTGACAGAACTGGAACTCTCATAAAGTGCTAGTGGAAAATAGCTTGGCCATTTCTTTGAAAATTACACACACCTACCATAAGACCCTACCATCCC
>NW_012104821.1:77109-79145 GCF_000951045.1 Mandrillus leucophaeus | reverse complement strand
TGCAACCTCTGCCTCTCAGGTTCAAGTGTTTTTCCTGCCTCAGCCTCCCAAGTAGCTGGGATTACAGACACACACCACCACACCCAGCTAATTTTTGTATTTTTAGTAGAGACGGGGTTTTACCATGTAGGCCAGGCTGGTCTCGAACTCCTGACCTCTGGTGATCTATCCACCCTGGCTTCCCAAAGTGCTGGGATTACAGGTGTGAGCCACCATGCCTGGTCAGGAGGAAAGTTTTAGGAATGATGGATGGACGTTCCTTATGTTGATTGTGGTGATAGTTCAATAAGTTATGATCAGAACTTATTCAAAACATTCACTTTAAATCTGTGCAGTTTATTTTATGTCAGTTATGCCTCAGTTAAGCCAGATAGGTGTAGAGGAGGAAGGGAGGCAGAGAGAGGGAGAGGCTGAGATCAGGACCAAAAGCCAGAGAGAAAGAGACTGAGAATGAGATGAAAGAGAAATGATATTTAGACAGAAGATGGGAGATAGATGATTGATAGTTGATAGATGATTGGTGGATAGCTGATAGGTAGATGATAAATAGATGATTTCTGATAGATAATTGATAGATAAATTGATAGGTAACAGGTATTTGATAGATATTGATAAGTAGATGATAAATAGATGATTGATGGATGACAGGTGATTGACAGATGACTGATAGATTATAAATAGCAGATGATTGACAGGTGAGAGATAATTGATAGTTATTGATTGGTAGATAGATAATTGATTCACAGATAGATAAATATTGATAGCTAGATGATAGATAAACAAATAATTGGTAGATATGTGATATATTGATAAAGAAATTCGGGGCAAGAGGAGAGAGAAATGAAGAGGATATCGGAGGGGGAAAAATTTTTTTAAACCGAGAGTGAAACAAGGAGAGAGAAGAAAAGAAAGTGGTGAAAAGAGGAAAAGAACTGAGGGTGAAATTAAATGAAACAATGAAGGGAGACAGAGGAAGCATCAGGCCTCTGGCTTTGGCCATATTCTCACCCCTGTGGCCTCCCCTCCCTGGACGGCTGACCAGTCCATTCTCACACCTTCTCCTCACCCTCATAGGCGACCACTCGCTGGCGGAAGAAGGAAGAATACAGCTTCCGGCAACAGTGCCCAGGCTACTACCAGTCACACTTAGACCTGGAGGATCTGCAATGACTGGAACTTGCCGGTGCCCGGGGTCTCTTTTCCCCAGCCAGGGTCCAAAGTAGCTTGGCTGGGGCAGAAATAAACCATATTGGTCGGACACAGTCTCTGAGCCTTCCTTGACGTGACCCCTGACTGGTTCATGTTGGACTAAGAGAACAATCTTCCCCCTTCGTGAAGTCCCGAAGGCAACTCTCAGTTGTGTTTTGTGGTTTCGCACCATGTCATCCCTTGGGAACACCAGAATTGGTGAAAATGGTTGTATTAGGCTGTTCTTGCACTGTGATAAAGAAATACCTGGCCGGGAATGGTGGCTCACGCCTGTAATCCCAGCACTTTGGGAGGCCTAGGCGGATGGATCACTTGAGGTCAGGAGTTCGAGACCAGCCTGGCCAACTTGGTGAAACCCTGTCTCTACTAAAAATACAATAATTAGCCAGGCGTGGTGGTGCACACCTGTAATGCCAGCTACTTGGGAGGCTGAGGCACGAGAATCACTTGAACCCAGGAAGCGGAGGTTGCAGTGAGCCAAGATCACACCACTGCACTCCAGCCTGGGCGACAGAGCAAGACTCTGTCTCAAAAAAAGAAAAAAAAAAAAAGTACCTGGCCGGGCTTGGTGGCTCACGCCTGTAATCTTAACACTATGGAAGGCCTAGGCAGGCAGGTTGCTTGAGCCCAGGAGTTCGAGACCAGCCTGGGAAACATGGCAAAATGCTGTCTCTACAAAAGATTTTTTAAAATAGGCATGGTGGTGCGTGCCTATAGTCCCATCTACCCAGGAGGCAGAGGTGGGAGGATCAACTGAGCCTGGGAGGTCGAGGCTGCAGTGAACTGTGATGGCACCACTGCACTCCAGCCTGGATGACAGAGAGAGA
>NW_012104821.1:70623-72609 GCF_000951045.1 Mandrillus leucophaeus | reverse complement strand
TAAAGGAGCACACCGTAACACACTCACCCCTGGACACGCCATCTACAGACAGCAAGGCTAAAGGAGCACACCGTAACACACTCACCCCTGGACACTGCCATGGGGCCAGAGCCCAGGGGCACTTACCCCGGCTCCTGCACCTGCCTGTCTGTGTGTTCCCCATCCCATAAGGAGTTTCAGTGCACCCAGCAGCCAAACAGATGAGCCACACCCCTGTCTCATGTCCTGCAAGGGAGCTCAGGGAATCCTCTTGTTTCACTGATATAGAAATTGCCATCGTGGAGGCTGGGCACGGTGGCTCACACCTGTAATCCCAGCACTTTGGGAGACCAAAGCAGGCAGATCACCTGAGGTCAGGAGTTCAAGAACAGCCTGACCAACATGATGAAACTTCATCTCTACTAAAAATACAAAAAATTAGCTGGGTGTGGTGGTGGATGCCTGTAATCCCAGCTACTCGGGAGGCTGAGGCAGGAGAAGCACTTGAACCTGAGAGGTGGAGGTTGCAGTGAGCTAAGATTGCACCACTGCACTCCAGCCTGGGTGACAGAGCAAGAATGCATTTCAAAAAAAAGAAAAGAAAAAAGAAATTGCCATGGTGGAAAATCAACATTCCACTTCAGTGTGAGGTCTCCGTCCTTTGTCACTCAGTACTCGCCCACCCCTGACTCCTATACCAGCCATCACACCCATCCTGTTCCTTTATATTCCCATACCCCCACCCCCAAGAAACCCTGGCAGTTGCAAGTTTCTCTTCTGCTATTTCATTCTCTGAAACTTGAATGCACCAGAGTTTCCAGATTAGTGTTCCCTGGGTGGCATCTTACCCCTCTCACAGGTCCTCTACGATGGAAAGTAGACCAAGAAGGCATAAACGGGTTAGAAATGGTTCTTTGGGCCAGGCACAGTGGCTCACACTTGTAATCCCAGCATGTTGGGAGACCACGGCAGGAGGATTGCTTGAGGCCAGGAATTAGAGACCAGTCTTGGCAACATAATGCGACCCCCATCTCTACTAAAAGGGAAAAATAGCTGGATGTGGTGGCATGTACCTATAGTCCTAGCTACTAGGGAGGCTGAGGCAGGAAGATCCCTCGAGCCCAGGAGGTTGAGGCTGCAGTATGATCGCACCACTGCACTCCAAGCCTGGGCAACAGAGACCCCATCTCTAAAAAAAATAGAATGCAGTATCTATATTATGTATAGCTTCCCTAAAAATTTATTATTTTAAAATTTCATCTTTTCTGCTCTGTGCTTCCACGTGGTAATCATCTGAATCCTAGAATGTGGGGATTTTTTTGTTTTTGTTTTGTTTTTTGAGATGGAGTCTCACTCTGTTGCCCTCAGCTCACTGCAACCACCGCCTCCCAGATTCAAGCGATTCTCCTGCCTCAGCCTCCCGAGTAGCTGGGATTACGCCAGGGGGACAGAGTAAGACCCCTGTCTCAAAAAAAGAAAAGAGACAGAGAGACTTTTCAGTGTTATGAAATCTAACAGTGCACCATCGTTCTGCTTATTGGGATTAAGAGTTAAAGTCTATTTGTCTACTTGGCTGATCAAGCTTATTGAATTATTCCAGTGCTTTTTATCATTATTTGCTTTTGTTTGATGGATTTACCAGTTTCTGAGATTGATGTGTTAAAAATGATAGAATACTGGCCAGGCATGGTGGCCCACAGCTGTAATCCCAGCATATTGGGAGGCTGAGGTGGGAGGATTGCTTGAGTCTAGGGGTTTGAGACCAGCCTGGGCAACAGAATGAGACCTTGTCTCTGCAAAGAATAGAAAAAAATTAGCCGAGGCCGGGCGTGGTGGCTCAAGCCTGTAATCCCAGCACTCTGGGAGGCCGAGACGGACGGATCACGAGGTCAGGAGATCGAGACCACCCTGGCTAACACGGTGAAACCCCATCTCTACTAAAAAATACAAAAAAATAGCCGGGCGAGGTGGCGGGCGCCTGTAGTCCCAGCTACTCGGGAGGCTGAG
>NW_012104821.1:67348-70573 GCF_000951045.1 Mandrillus leucophaeus | reverse complement strand
CGTAAATCCGGGAGGCGGAGCTTGCAGTGAGCTGAGATCCGGCCACTGCACTCCAGCCTGGGTGACAGAGCGAGATTCCGTCTCAAAAAAAAAAAAAAAAAAAATTAGCCAAGTGTAATGGCATGTGCCTGTAGTCCCAGTTACTCAGGAGGCTGAGGCAGGAGGATCACCTGAGCCCAGGAGTTCAAGACTACAGTGAGGTTTTGTTTGTTTGTGATTGTTTGTCTGGTTTGTTTTTTGTTTGTTTTGTTTTATGGGTTTGTTTTTTGTTTTTTGTTTTTGAGACAGAGTCTTGCTCTGTTGCCCAGGCTGGAGTGCAGTGGCATGATCTCGGCTCACTGCAACCTCTGGCCTCCTGGGTTCCAGTGATTCCCCTGCCTCAGCCTCCCAAATAATTGGGACTACAGGTGTATATCACCACAACCAGCTAAGTTTTATATTTTTTGTAGAGACAGGGTTTCACCATGTTGGCCAGGCTGGTCTTGAACTCCTGATCTCAAGCAATCTGCCCATCCCAGCCTCCCAAAGTGCTGGGATTACAGGCTTGAGGCACCATACCTGATCTGCAGTGAGTTATGATGGCACCACCACACTCCAACCTGGACTACATACATACATACATAGTAAATAAATATGAGTATAACATGAAAAAGAAAAATCTCCTTTCCCTGCCCACCTGAAACCCGATCTCTCACCTGAAAAAGAAATTACTGTCTTTAGTCCCCTGTGTCACACAAAGGAGTTTAATTTTTTTGTTTTGTTTTGTTTGTTTTGTTTTTGAAATAGAGTCTCGATCTGTCACCCAGGCTGGAGTGGAGTGCCACGATCTCGGCTCACTGCAGCCTCTGCCTCCCAGGTTCAAGCGATTCTCCTGCCTCAGCCTCCCAAGTAGCTGGCATTACAGGTGCCTGCCACCACATCCAGCTAATGTTTTTATTTTTAGTAGAGACTGCGGTTTCACCATGTTGGCCAGGCTGGTCTTGAACTCCTGGCCACAAGTGATCGCCCGCCTCAGCCTCCCACAGTGCTGGGATTACAGGCATGAGCCACTGCGCCCTGTTCTGAGCTTACTTACTTAGGTGCTCTTAGGTGCTCACTCAGCCTAATTTTTTTTTTTTTCTTTTTTAAGTATTGGCATATTTTAAAGTTTCAAGAGCTTAAAGCAAAAAAAAACAAAAACACAAACAAAACAAAACAAAACAAAAACCTCATTGTGAACACTGTAAAGAGATGTTAATAAAGGATTACGCTTTATTTCATCTGCACTATCTTCTCTTTTTTTCATAGCTTTTTTCAGGACAGCCTTCTTGGCCTCTCACTTTCTCCGCCTCATTAGCGAGTCCATCCGCAATCAATGCTATTGCGAGTCGCTCTCTGACTGTCTTCACTTTCCATTCCTGTTTCCTGATATCTTCCTCGGTGACCAGAAATTGTTGGCAGAGGAGCTGCGAGATACCCACTCCCTCTCTGGGAATTATCTCCACCACATCTGAAGAGCAGGCAAGGTGGGGCATGGGGCAGGAGTGCTCCAGACCACCGGCAAGATCCCCCAGCAGAGATCCACCTGTGTAACTAGGGACAAGTTTTTGCAAAGTATTGGCAAGATCCAAAGTGCTTAAAAGTTCCCCTGCGCTGCTGTAAGCCTGCAGTCCTTGCAGTCTCTTCTGCCAGCAGACCTGCTGAGGCTTCTCCAAGCTCTCCTCCCATTGATGGTATCTGACCTCATTGCCAGGATGGGGTGTAATTCTCGTAACTGGACTCTTGAATGTGTAATTGGACATTCTCAGAGGGATTGAGGTGTTCAAGCCAGGCTTTGATTTGCATTGGTTTACACAGTCACGTTGCTTCCTCTGTGAACTCTTGCCCATCACGCTTCTTTTCCTCTTACACTATTAAAATAAATCATGAAATGGGGTGAAATTGATGAATGAAGCCTGTCTTCTCAGGACAAGGATCTCAGCTGTTTTGGACTTTCATCCTTCCTCTCTCCCTCTGGAGATAGGTCTGACCTGCTTCCTGGGACATCGTCAGGCAGATTTGAGTCAGCACAGAAAGTTCAAGGTCAAAATTCTCCTTCATCATCCTGCAAACCCCCTCCTTGTTTGAGTACTATTTTATTCTCTTTCTGCCCTTGTCACTCTTAAATGCTCAAGTCCTGATACTCCCTCTCATGATGCACATGGCAGTCTTTTACTAAATCTCAAATCTTGCCTTTTGTTTTGTTTTGTTTTCTTTTCTTTTTGGTCCCACTCCGTCACTCGGGCTGGAGTGCAGCGGTGCAATCACAGCTCACTGCAGCCTTTACCTCCCCAGGCTCAAGTGATCCACCCGCCTGAGCCTCCCGAGTAGCTGGGATTACAGGCGTGCATCACCATGCCCGGCTAATTGTGGTTTTTGTAGAGACGAGGTTTCACCACCTTGTCCAGGCTGGTCTGGAACTCCTGAACTCAATGATCCTCCCACCTCGACCTCCCAAAGTGCTGGGATTACAGGCATGGGCCACCATGCCCAGCCCAAATCCTGTCATTCTTATGCATTACTTGACTGTTCATCTGGTTAACAACTGACCTCTTGGTTTGCACAGTTCCTGCAGCTTGTAAGTCAATAATGAAATTATCAACTGCTCTGCTCTTCGAGCCTTAATCCCACACCCCAGACATTTTCAGCAACCCAAACGGCCACGCTCAAAAATAAATAATTCAGGCCCGGCACAGCGGCTTATGCCTGTAATCCCAGCACTTTGGAAGGCCGAGGCAGGCGAATCGCTTGAGGTCAGGAGTTCAAGACCAGCCTGGCCAACATGGTGGTGCGCATCTGTACAAAAAATACAAAAATTAGCTGGGTGTGGTGGTGTGCATCTGTAATCCCAGCTACTCGGGAGGCTGAGGCAGGAGAATCGCTTGAACCCAGGAGCTGGAGGTTGCAGTGAGCCAAGATCGCACCACTGCATTCCAGTCTGGGCGACAGAGCGAGACTGTCTCTAAATAAATAAATAAATAAATAAACCAGAAAACTTATTCACTCACTATAAATTTCTGATTTCCAGTATTTTTAATTCAAACACCCATACCATAGATACCTGTTCTTGAAGAACACACCTTGAGGAACAGGTATCTATGATTTGGATATTTGAATCACTCCAGACCTCCGTATCTTCACCTTCCTCTCTCTCCTCTGATTCCTAGCACTCTTGGATTCTGCAGTCTGTGACCTCAATATTTCCCT
>NW_012104821.1:63268-66373 GCF_000951045.1 Mandrillus leucophaeus | reverse complement strand
AAAAACCTCATTGTGAACACTGTAAAGAGATGTTAATAAAGGATTACGCTTTATTTCATCTGCACTATCTTCTCTTTTTTTCATAGCTTTTTTCAGGACAGCCTTCTTGGCCTCTCACTTTCTCCGCCTCATTAGCGAGTCCATCCGCAATCAATGCTATTGCGAGTCGCTCTCTGACTGTCTTCACTTTCCATTCCTGTTTCCTGATATCTTCCTCGGTGACCAGAAATTGTTGGCAGAGGAGCTGCGAGATACCCACTCCCTCTCTGGGAATTATCTCCACCACATCTGAAGAGCAGGCAAGGTGGGGCATGGGGCAGGAGTGCTCCAGACCACCGGCAAGATCCCCCAGCAGAGATCCACCTGTGTAACTAGGGACAAGTTTTTGCAAAGTATTGGCAAGATCCAAAGTGCTTAAAAGTTCCCCTGCGCTGCTGTAAGCCTGCAGTCCTTGCAGTCTCTTCTGCCAGCAGACCTGCTGAGGCTTCTCCAAGCTCTCCTCCCATTGATGGTATCTGACCTCATTGCCAGGATGGGGTGTAATTCTCGTAACTGGACTCTTGAATGTGTAATTGGACATTCTCAGAGGGATTGAGGTGTTCAAGCCAGGCTTTGATTTGCATTGGTTTACACAGTCACGTTGCTTCCTCTGTGAACTCTTGCCCATCACGCTTCTTTTCCTCTTACACTATTAAAATAAATCATGAAATGGGGTGAAATTGATGAATGAAGCCTGTCTTCTCAGGACAAGGATCTCAGCTGTTTTGGACTTTCATCCTTCCTCTCTCCCTCTGGAGATAGGTCTGACCTGCTTCCTGGGACATCGTCAGGCAGATTTGAGTCAGCACAGAAAGTTCAAGGTCAAAATTCTCCTTCATCATCCTGCAAACCCCCTCCTTGTTTGAGTACTATTTTATTCTCTTTCTGCCCTTGTCACTCTTAAATGCTCAAGTCCTGATACTCCCTCTCATGATGCACATGGCAGTCTTTTACTAAATCTCAAATCTTGCCTTTTGTTTTGTTTTGTTTTCTTTTCTTTTTGGTCCCACTCCGTCACTCGGGCTGGAGTGCAGCGGTGCAATCACAGCTCACTGCAGCCTTTACCTCCCCAGGCTCAAGTGATCCACCCGCCTGAGCCTCCCGAGTAGCTGGGATTACAGGCGTGCATCACCATGCCCGGCTAATTGTGGTTTTTGTAGAGACGAGGTTTCACCACCTTGTCCAGGCTGGTCTGGAACTCCTGAACTCAATGATCCTCCCACCTCGACCTCCCAAAGTGCTGGGATTACAGGCATGGGCCACCATGCCCAGCCCAAATCCTGTCATTCTTATGCATTACTTGACTGTTCATCTGGTTAACAACTGACCTCTTGGTTTGCACAGTTCCTGCAGCTTGTAAGTCAATAATGAAATTATCAACTGCTCTGCTCTTCGAGCCTTAATCCCACACCCCAGACATTTTCAGCAACCCAAACGGCCACGCTCAAAAATAAATAATTCAGGCCCGGCACAGCGGCTTATGCCTGTAATCCCAGCACTTTGGAAGGCCGAGGCAGGCGAATCGCTTGAGGTCAGGAGTTCAAGACCAGCCTGGCCAACATGGTGGTGCGCATCTGTACAAAAAATACAAAAATTAGCTGGGTGTGGTGGTGTGCATCTGTAATCCCAGCTACTCGGGAGGCTGAGGCAGGAGAATCGCTTGAACCCAGGAGCTGGAGGTTGCAGTGAGCCAAGATCGCACCACTGCATTCCAGTCTGGGCGACAGAGCGAGACTGTCTCTAAATAAATAAATAAATAAATAAACCAGAAAACTTATTCACTCACTATAAATTTCTGATTTCCAGTATTTTTAATTCAAACACCCATACCATAGATACCTGTTCTTGAAGAACACACCTTGAGGAACAGGTATCTATGATTTGGATATTTGAATCACTCCAGACCTCCGTATCTTCACCTTCCTCTCTCTCCTCTGATTCCTAGCACTCTTGGATTCTGCAGTCTGTGACCTCAATATTTCCCTTAGAGGCCAGGCACGGTGGCTCACGCCTATAATCTCAGCACTTTGGGAGGCCGAGGTGGGTGGATCACTTGAGGCCAGGAGTTCAAGACCAGCCTGGCCAACATGGTGAAACCCCATCCCTACCAAAACAAAAACAAAAAAATTAGCCGGGCATGGTGGTGCACACCTGTAGTCACAGCTACTCAGGGGGCTGAGGTGGGAGAATCTTTTGAACCCAGGAGGTGGAGGCTGTGGTGAGCGGAGATCACACGGCTGCACTCCAGCCTGAGCACAGAATGAGACCCTATCTAAAAAAAATTCATTTAGATTAATCCAAAATTCCTTACCACTTATCATATCCACCTTGTAAAACTTCAAGCTTGGACAGTCCCTATTATCTGTGACGCCATGGCTACCACCGTCATATGACCACTGCTGAAAAAAGAATCACATGACATAACGTCTTAGTGCCACTGTAAATACAAAATATTCTCCATCAACTGGGAAGAATCCATCATGCATAGAAACTTTATTTTCTGTGTATGCATTGTTATGTTTACCCCTTGATTTTCCCCAAAACCTGTTGCAAAATTTTCTCCAGATTTCTTTTTTCCTCATAGATATTTAATTTTCCTTAACTTACCTGATGGTTCCCAAAGACGTGAGTTGCCAAATCTGCAAATATCCCTGATAAGCATCGAATGTTTCCAAATTTCCTGTAATTGTATTTAAAGAGATTTCCTGCCAGGCATGGGGGTTCACGCATGTAATCCCAGCACTGTGGTAGGCTGAGGCGGGAGGGCCACTTGAACCCGGGAGTTTGAGACCAGTCAGGGCAACATAGGGAGAACCCCATCTCTACTAAAAATTAAAGAGTTAGCTGGGGGTGATGATACACGTCTGAGGTCCTAGTTGAACGAGAGAGGCTGAGCGAGGAGGATAGCTTGAGCCCAGAAGGTCGAGGTTGCAGGGAGCGGCGATCAGGCCACTGCACTCTAGCCTTGGCCAAAGAGCAAGACCCTGTCTCTTAAATAAATAAATATATTTCCTTTATCCACCAAGAGTGATCTGAGCCTCATTCCTTCTTCCTGTTAATTTTATG
>NW_012104821.1:57946-58661 GCF_000951045.1 Mandrillus leucophaeus | reverse complement strand
AAAAAAAAAAAAAAAAAAAGACATGACTATTCAAACTCTTTGTTCATTTTTCAGGCTGGGTGCAGGGGCTCACACCTGTAATCCCAGCACTTTGGGAGACCAAAGCGGGCAGATCACTTGAGGTCAGGAGTTCAAGACCAGCCTGGCCAACGTGGCAAAACCCTGTCTCTGCTAAAAATACAAAAATTTCAGCCAGGTGTGGTGGCGAGCACCTGTGGTCCCAGCTACTTGGAAGGCTGAGACGGGAGAATCACTTGAATCCAGGAGGCAGAGGTTGCAGTGAGCCAAAATGGTGCCACCACACTCTAGCCTGGGTGACAGAGGGAGACTCCATCTCAACAAAAAAAAAACCTCTTTGTCCACTTTTAATTGGGTATCTTTTTATTGCTGAGTTGCAAGGCTTTGTATATTTTGAATACAAGTCACATATCAGATAAATCATTTGTAAATGTTTTCACCCAGTCCATGGTTGTCTTTTTTCTTGATGGTGTCCTTTGAAGCATCAACGTTTTTTAATGTTAAGTCCAATTTATCTATTTTTTCTTTTGTCACCTGTTTTTGATGTCATATCTAAGAAACAATTGCCTAACCCAAGATCATAAAGTTTGACTCCTATGTTTTCTTCCAAAAAGTTTATAGTTTTAGCTGTTACCTGTAGCTCTATGATCTATTTTGAGCTCACTTTTGTACACGGTATGAAATAGAGGTCCAATTT
>NW_012104821.1:51355-53384 GCF_000951045.1 Mandrillus leucophaeus | reverse complement strand
CAGTGGGACGATCTGGGCTCACTGCAACCTCTGCTGCCCGGGTTCAAGCAATTATCTTGCCTCAGCCTCCCAAGTAGCTGGGATTACAGGCACACATCTATATGCCCAGCTAATTTTTTGGTATTTTTAGTAGAGATGGGGTTTCGCCATGTTGGCGAGAGTGGCCTCGAACTCCTGACCTCATGATCTGCCTGCTTTAACCTCCCAAAGTGCTGGGATTACAGGCGACTCCGTATCTTTAACTTCTGTTTTTCTACTGAATCCCTTCTTCGGCATTTAAACATGTTCAAGTTTCTCCTAGCTACACAGACACTCCTCTCCTAAACTTCCTGGGATCCCCTCCTTCACCACTACTCTCTATCCCTTCCCCTTAGCTATGAACCACTGAGAAAAGATCATCTATATCTACGTCTCCTATCTCCTCACCTCCAGCTAACTCCTCAGGCCACTCCAAACTTCTGTTTTCCTTCACCGTTCTATGGCTGCTTCTGTTGCTAACGCCACAATGACCCCTTTGTTGTTAGATTCCAAAGGAATTCTCATTATTCATCTGACATGACTCTTGAAGTGGAAAGCTTTGAAGTATGCTTGGAACAACCTGGACATGTGAATCTTACTTTACAGCTGTGAACCCTAGAAAATCTAAACACGGCCAGGCACGGTGGCTCACACCTGTAATCCTAGCACTTTTGGAGGCCGAGGCAGGCAGATCACGAGGTCAGGAGATCGAGACCATCCTGGCTAACACGGTGAAACCCCATCTCTACTAAAAATACAAAATATTAGCCATGATATTAATACAGGTGGGTGTGGTGGTGCACACCTATAGTCCCAGCTACTCGGAAGACTGAGGCAGGAGAATGGCGTGAACCCGGGACGCGGATCTTGCAGTGAGCCGAGATCACGCCACTGCCAGCCTGGGCGACAGTGCGAGACTCTGTCTCAAAAAAAAAAGAAAAGAAAAAAAAAGAAAAAAAAATCTAAATATGGAGCAGGTACAACTGATAACATTCAACTCGCAAATTGAGATGTGCCATCAGTGGAAAGTACAAACTGGATTTCTGGAACTCATTACAAAAAAAACAAAAATCATTTCAAAGATCTCATGTGGAGTCCTAATAAGTAACCAACAACAAGGAAGGGGCCCCTGGCTGGGGGAGAACAATTGTTCTGAGAGATGGCTAACTGCCAACAACACACTGGTATGATATCCTGTTCCAAAGGACCTCGGTCTGCACGTAGTCCCAGCAACATGACCTTATCTGCACACCTTACATGCACGTGGCCACCTCCAGCACGACCCTATAAAATTCCCTCCAACCTCTTCCTGTTTGCAAACAGCCCCTTCTCTTCTGTGCCGCCTGTTGCATCCTCGCAACCTACCTTCATACCTTCTCTAATAAATCTTTCTTTACCTACGACTGTCTTGGGAAATTATTTTACTGCCCACAACGCCAGCCCCAGCCAGTCACAACGACAACGTCTCAATAATTTTTTTACATTGATTGCATGCACAAATGAGAATTATGTTGGCTACCATGGGTTAAAAGAGACTTTTAGAATTCATTGTGTGTGGCATGCCATCTGTGGCTGAGGTGCTATATTGGTGGCTTACCTAGGAGTTATTACCAGACAGCCTGTGTTCTGTGCATGCTTGGTTGTTTGCACAGTTGCATAGCCTTCAAAACATTTAGTATCTCTTGTTATTGGCTGTCTTTTAAATTATCCCAATGGGTGTGAAGTGATATTTTATGGAAGTTTTGACATTAACTTCCCTAATGATTAAAGAGGCTGAGCATCTTTTCATGTACATATTTGCCATTTGTGTATCTTCTTTGTAGAAATGACTATTCAAGGGGGCTGGGCGCGGTGGCTCAAGCCTGTAATCCCAGCACTTTGGGAGGCCAAGACAGGCGGATCATGAGGTCAGGAGAACGAGACCATCCTGGCTAACATGGTGAAACCCCATCTCTACTAAAAAATACAAAAAACTAGCCGGGCGAGGTGGTGGGCGCCTATAGTCCCAGCT
>NW_012104821.1:38797-50398 GCF_000951045.1 Mandrillus leucophaeus | reverse complement strand
AGTAGAGACGGGGTTTCACCACGTTGGCCAGGATGGTCTCGATCTCTTGACCTCATGATCTGCCCGCCTCGGCCTCCCAAAGTGCTGGGGTTACAGGCGTGAGCCACCGCGCCCAGGCCAATTTCACTCTTTTGCATATTGGCACCTAGTTGTCCCAGCGCAATTTGTTGAAGAGAACATTCTTTCCACAGTGACCTTTCCTAGTATATTGAATTTTGAACTTATCCATTTTTGCTTAAACTTCCTTTAGCCATCTGAGAATGATTAGGGATATTTTTGGGAAGTAGTGATCTAACTTTTTTTCTGAAAGGATGGGTGTGTGAAACAATATCATTGAAATTATTTCTTCCTGGCTGATTTTAAATGTTACCACTCCCTTATATAAAATTTCTGTAAATAGTCCATGTCAATTTCTGGACATTCTCTGCTTTTTCAGAATAAACCTTTATTCTAGAATTAAAAAAAAAATACTTTGCTACATTTTATTCTGATTTTATATTCTATTTCTTTCTTACTAGACCCCTGGGTTTTAGTTTCTTTCTCACATCCCATGTTAAATTAAAAGCATAAATCATTTGAATACATCACTTTGGGATTACTAGCATATCAAGCTACAGATCTCCTCTCAGAGACATTTATGTGTCATGTACAAATTTTTTCCTTATTCTAACACAAAGACGGAACAAGAGACACTGAAGCCTATCTGAGGGTGGAGGGTGGGAGGAGGGCAAGGATCGAAAAACTACCTATCAGGTACTACGCTTATTACCTGGGTGATTAAATAATCTGTATACCAAACCTCCATGACAGGCAGTTCACCTGTATAACACACATGTACATGTACCCCTGACCCTAAAATTTTTTTTTTTTATAAAAAGTCTCCCAAAAGAAATGTGAAAAAAAAATTGCCTTATTCTAAATAGTCTTTAGTGGAAGTTAGTGTTCCTCTTTGATGCAAGAGTAATTTGTAAAAGATCTTACTTTTATGTGTAAATGGTTTGATGTCTTTAAATTATGTCAGGTATTCCTAGGTGTATTTTCAAATACTATTATTTGATTTTTTTGTTGTTTCTTCTTTGGTTTAGTTTAAGAAGGACTCCAATGTGGCCAAATACAGGACATCTAATATGGTGTGGCTGTGTCCCCACCCAAATCTCATCTTGAATTGTAGCTCCCACAATTATCACATGTCATGGGAGGGACCGGGCAGGAGGTAACTGAATCATGGGGACAGGTCTTTCCCATGCTGCTCCCGTGATAGCGAATAAGTCTCAAGAGATATGATGGTTTTATAAAGGGGAGTTTCCCTGCATAGGCTTTCTCTTGTCCGCCGCCATATAAGACCGTGCCTTTCGCCTTCCACCATGATTGTGAGGCCTCCCTAGTCACATGGAACTGTGAGGTCCCCAGACACATGTGTGAGCCACATGGTGAAACACCATCTCTACTAGAAATACCAAAAAAATAAAAAATAAATTAGCCAGCATGGAGGCACGTGCCTGTAATCCCAGCTACTCCGGAGGCTGAGGCATGAGAATTGTTTGAACCTAGGAGGCACATGCTGCAGTGAGCCAAAATGGTGCCACTGCACTCCAACCTGGGCAACAGAGTGAGACTCTGTCGCAAAACTAAAAAATTAAAAGAAAGAAAAAACGCCATGGAAAACATTATTGTGACAATGGGCAATTCTGAATATGGATTATGTTATTAGATAACAGCCCCATGCAGTGTTCAATTCCCTGATTTTGCTAATTACTGTAGTTCTGAAAGAAAAGGTCCTTGTTATTAAGAAATACACCCTGATTTGGTGGTAAATGGGCACAATGTCTGTCACTTACTCTCAAATGGTTAAAAAAAAATTGTAATGTATGTAAAGAGAGACAGAGTTCATGATAAAGCAAACAGGGTAAAATGTTAACTTTTGGTGACACAGGCACAAAATACACAGATATAAAGGAGTTCTTTATACCATTCTTGAAGCTTTTCTGTAAATTTGGAATCTTATCAAAATAATTTTAAAACAAAACAGAAAAACAAAAAAGAGCTATGTACCATGTCTAAAAACAACCCCAATAAGAATGCCTAACATTTCACTAGAATTAAAATTATCATGGCTCAAGGAAAGAACTACGTCAACAAAAAGCTATACCACTTTCAAAGATGGAAAGAATTAAATGTTCATTCTCCCCCAATTTAATCTAAATTGAAAAATTCACACAGTTCCAATCAGCAGCTGCTTATCTTCCTGGACATCCATTCATGGCACACCTAACCTTCTGAAAAACAGCAGATCACAGCCAGATCTCTGTGAAAATGAGCAATCACTCACATCTGCAGCTGTTGAAGCTTCCCAGCCAGGACCACCACAGCCCCACAGCCCCACTTCCATCATCAGGGTAAACCCTATGTACTGAAAGAGGAAAAGGATGTCGTTGGTGGCCTGTCTGCAAGGGCATGGCAAACTGGGGCAGCAGAAAGTCTTCACTGTCTAGCGGAAAGTAAAATTGAAGCTTTGAGCTTCTCAGGAATGAGAGGAGGTGGCCAAGGGGAAGATCACTCAAGACCATTCCCCTCATTTTTTTCCATTTGCACTTACCAGTATCTTTTTTTTGTTTTTGGTTTTTATTTTGTTTTTGTTTTTTTTTGAGGTGGAGTCTTGCTCCTGTCACCCAGGCTGGAGTGCAGTGGCTGCAATCTCGGCTCACTGCAACCTCCACCTCCAGAGTTCAAGTGATTCTCCTGCCTCAGCCACCCGAGTAGCTGGGATTACAAGGAATCCGCCACTATGCCCGGCTAATTTTGTATTTTTAGTAGAGACGGGGTTTCACCATGTTGGCCAAGCTGGTCTCGAACTCCTGACCTCAGGTGATCCGCCCACCTCGGCCTCCCAAAGTGTTGAGATTACAAGCGTGAGCCACCACGCCCAACCAGCACTTACCAGTATCTAACACACCAACATACCATGTATTCTATTTATCACATTCACTGTTCACTCCTCCTGTCCACCCCACAACTAAAATGCACGTTCTCCGAGGGCAAGTACGTTTACCTATTTTGTTCAGTCCATATCCATGGTGTATAAAACAGTGACTTGTGTGTGTGTGTAGGGGGGGGAGTAATAGCATTTATTCCATGAATATGACTACAGCATACACACATACACACACATACATGTCCACACTATATCTGGAAAGATAAAGATAAAAATTATGTTTGCCTGTGAGCAAAAGAACTGGAAGACAGTGGTGGGAGAATATTTGACTGACTTTGTACCACTCTTAAGTTTTCCTATATGTGTATCTATGACTCAGTCCTCTCCTGCTCCCCAAAACTCTTAGTGTTAAATCACTATGTTCTGCCTTGGGAAAGCAAATTATAGACAAATGTGCATATATAATCTGATTCTATCGGGTTGTATGCACATGGCGAAGTAACTGTATCAAAATCTAGGGATACAAGGAAAGCCCTGCCCCTGAATCTTATCTCCCACAATCCCGGCTCCTGGGCCTATCCCAACCCACCCACATCAGACACCGTTTTATTCATACCCAGATCCCTGCCCCTGGAACTGGTCTCCACCCACTGCCCCATCCCTAGGCCTGGTGCAGCCCACAGTCCCGCCCCCAGAACTGGTCTCCGCCCACAGCCAGCCCCGCCCCCAGGCTTGGTGCCACCCATAGCTCCGCCCCAGAACTGATCTCTGCCGATCAGCACTGCCCTCCAGGGCCGGTACACCCACAGCCTAGTCCCCGCCCTCTGCCTTGCCCGGAACTGATCTCCACCCACAGCCAGCCCCATTTTCCAGGGCTGGCACCACCACCGCCGCCTGGTTCCCGCTCAGCCCCGCCCAGAAAATGGAGGTCTCCGCCCCTGTAACTGGTCTCTGCTCAGTCACCCCAGCTCTGCAAGCCTTGTACCATCCGCCCCGAGAACTGGGCCCCACCCACAGCCCCGCCCCTGGAACTGGTGTCTGCTCAATCACCCTCGCCCTCCAGGCCTGGTACGGCCGCAGCCGGTTCCCCGCCTTCAGCCCCGCCCCGGAACTAATCTCCGCCCACAATCAGCCTGGCTCCGCCCCCAGGGCCAACCCTGCCCACACTACTGCCGCAGGCCAGGGCCCAACTTTGTGCCCACTAAGCAAACTAGAACACCTCTGCCCAAGGCTGGGGTGCGCGGCCGCCGCTCCCGCCCGCCGCGCCTGCCGCCTAAGCGCCGAACCCCCAACACGCTAGACTCTGCGAGGCTGCCCGTGTGAGCCGGAAGCGGACATGTAGCGCGGCTCTTCCCAGACCGGAAGCGGAAGCGCGGGGCGGTGCCGTGGGAGGGGCTGCGCGTGGGGCACCGGAGAGCGAGTCCCTCCGTCCCCGCGAGTCGGCGCTTTTGGCCCCGGCGGGAGGGGCCGGGCTTGGTGAGCGACTGGCGGGGCCTCGGGTCCGAGTCCAGGGGGCGACGTTGGCCGCGGACACCGCCAGCCGTGGGCCCTGCATCCCTCCCGGTAGCCGTGTTTCTGTCCATGAGGCCTCCAGCTGTGTGCAGGCAGGTCAGCGCGAAGCTGCTGCTTGCCCCTGGATCGGGGCCCGCGCCGTTGTCGCCTCCTCAGAGAGCCCCAGTCGCCCTCACCCAGGGCGATTCTGCGCCCCAGGGGACTTTTGGCTGTAGCTGGAGACGGCTGTGGTTGTCACAAATTGTGGGGAGGGGAGGCTGCTACTGTCACCTAGAGGGTGGAGGCCGGGGAAGAGGGGCTCTGCTCGCTCTTAAAGATTCTACGTTGTACAGGACAGTCCCCCACAACAAGGAATTATCAGTAGTGCCAGGTTTGGAAACCCTGCTCTAGGGCCTTAAAAAAAAATACCTACAGTTCTGAATAAACCGTATACATTGTTAAAAATTCAGCTTAGTCACTTACTAGGGCCTCTAAGTGACAAGATATTTTTAAAGCCTCTGGAATCACCATAGAAGCTCTCTCCAGTCTAATAAGTTGAGCAAGTCAAATGCACACAGCGTTAAGCTGCTTTCTCCCCTCTTAAGGAGCAGATGGCCGGATAGGAATCAGGTAAATCCAGTCCCGGCCCACAGGCTGGGCCTTTATTACACGTTTAATCATTGAGTACCCAAAAAAGTGAATGGGATGGTGTTTCCAACAGCTGTGTCCAACAACTTTACAACCTATACAAATCCTGGAAAGAAATCTTTGTGCCTCTTTTTTTTTTTTCAGATGAGAAAAACATCATTCAAGCTCAGATTCGTGTTGAAGCCTGCCGCAAGGTCCACCTGTCGTCGTGGATTTGTGTGTGACCAGGTGAGTACAGTGTGGAACCTACAACAAGGTTCCAGCAGGCTCTGCTGTGTAGAAGAACTGCTCATGGGCTTTTCCTGTGCTGGGGTTGTAAGCACATGGAAGTCACTAAGAGTGAAGATATCTTAAGGAAAGTTCAAGGTAAAAAGACAGAGGTATTTTCGGTTATATGTGTATAAATAAGTAAATACAGTTACATGCAAATAAATATCTACAAAACAGACATACAAATAATGTAAAGATGTGTAACTAGCTAAATGCAGATTTTCTGGTGTGCTATGATGCTTAAAGTTTCTGGATTTTATATAAGTATAAATGTAGAAAATTTTACATGTATATGTAGTGTTACAAGTCTCCCCACTAACAACTAGCAGGACTACTCAGCAACATTCTTCAGGCCTGTTTGATTTGACTTTTTTTTTTTTCTTGAGACCAAGTCTCACTCTGTTGCCCAGGCTGGAGTGCAATGGAGCAATCTTGTCTCACTTCAACCTCCACCTTCCAGATTCAAGCAATTCTCCTGCCTCAGTTTCCTGCGTAGCTGGGACTACAGGCAAGTACCACCACGCCCAGCTAATTTTGTTTGTATTTTTAGTAGAGACGGATTTTTGCCATGTTGGCCAGGCTGATCTTGAACTCCTGACCTCAAGTGATCCATCTGCCTCAACCTCCCAAAGTGCTGGGATTACAGGCATGAGCCACTGTGCCCGACTGTCGATTTTATTTCTAAAGGCATATCAGCCTCCACCAAACTTCAAAATATGAGGACATTTATAAAAAGGATGATTTGAGCTTTCTTACATTAGTAACAAATTTAAAATTAAATTGACTGGCAACCAGATGTGTTTTGAGCAGTGGGATTTTTTTTCCCCATTTGGAAGAATATTAAGCAACAACTTATAAATTGAAGGGTAGGGCACTGGTTTCCAAAACGATTGTCCTCTGCACCTTGCCTCCTGTATTAGTCCGTTTTCACACTGCTATAAAGAACTACCTGAGAGTTTTCACACTACTTTAAATAACTTCCTGAGACTGGGTGATGTATAAAGGAAAGAAGTTTAATTGACTCACAGTTCAGCGTGGCGGGGGAGGCCTCAGGAAACTTACAGTCATGGTGGAAAGCAAAGGGAAAGCAAGGCACGTCTTACATGGCTGCAGGAGAGAGAGAGAAGAGGTAAGCGTCAGACTTTTAAACCATCAAATCTCACGAGAACTTACTGTCAGAGCAGCAAGAGGGAAGTCCAACCCCATGATTCAGTCACCTCCTTCCTGGCCCCTCCTCTGACATGTGGGGATTATTACAACTGGAGATGAGAGCTGGGTGGGAGAGACACAGAACCAAACCATGTCACCTCCTAATAGGAATTAACTTTGTTTCTTGAAACTTCTGTGAAATAACAGTGTGGTGATTCATATTGCAGAGAATCATGTTAAGTAATCTTGTATTAAATGGTGGGGTTTTTACTGATTGTGTGTGTGTGTGTGTGTGCACCTTTTACATTCTAGCTTTCTTGCAACACTCTTGAGGGAATGTTTACTTATCATGCAATAGATATTATTTGAGTACACAGTTTATGGAGACCAACCATCCTCATTTATTCAGTACCAAGGGATTTGCTAGGGCACAGGACATCCAGTGTTCAAACCGGGACAATCCTTGGCAAACCAGGTCACCTCCATGAGTCAGGTCCTGGGTCAGATGCACGGGGACCCTAGAGGACCTGAAATGGCCCCTGTCCTACCTCCGTAAAGTTTACCTTCTAACAGGGAAGATGAATGTTAAACGATGAATGACAGGAGTGATGTGTGAGCTTGGCACAAGTGAACTTGATCAGAGGGAACAGGGAAGCTTTCTTGGGAAGGATATTTAGCTTGAGAGCTTCAGTTGTTATAGAACCGAACTGGGGTCTTGTCACCTGGTGGTACAGTGAAACCAGATGTCTATATTGAGGGTTGCTGCATCAGATAGAAAAGCTTTTATTGCAGAACACTAAGCAAAGAGGACCAGACCATTAATTGTTCAAAGCCTGGCCTTCCCAGTGGCTGTTAGGCAAGGAATTTTTTTTTTTTTTTTTTGGAGACGGAGTCTTGCTCTGTCACCCAGGTTGGAGTGCAGTGTCGCAATCTCGGCTCACTGCAATCCCCGCCTCCCAGATTCAACCAATTCTCCTGCCTCAGCCTCCTGAGTAGCTGCGATTACAAGCGCCCACCACCACACCTGGCTAATTTTTGTATTTTTAGTAGAGACATGGTTTCACCATGTTGGCCCAGCTGGTCTTGATCTCCTGACCTCATGATCCACCCCCCTCAGCCTCCCAAAGTGCTGAGATGGTACAGGCATGAGCCATCACACCCGGCCTTTTTTTTTTTTTTTTTTTAATCAGACAGAATCTCTATTGGTCGCCCAGGCTGGAGTGCAATGGTGCGATCTCAGCTCACTACAACCTCCGCCTCCCAGGTTCAAGTGATTTTTCTGCCTTAGCCTCCCGAGTCCCTGGGATTACAGGCACATACCACCACACCCGGCAAATGTTTTGTATTTTTAGTAGAGGCAGAGTTTCACCATGTTAGCCAGGTTGGCCTCAAACTCCTGACCTCAGGTGATCCGCCCGCCTAGGCCTCCCGAAGTACTGGGATTACAGGCGTGAGCCACCGCGCCCAGCTAGGCAAGGATTTCTGAAGGCAACGGTAAATTACAGAAAAGCAGAAGCTACAGGCAAAATCATAAAGCAATACATGGAGGTTAGACGCTGGTTTAGACCTAAAAGGGCAAGGATGTCTTGAAGCAGGAGCGTACGGTAGATTCAAAGATTTTCTGATTTGTAATTGGTTAAGGAAAAGAAGCTTTGTTTAAAAATTTAGAGTCAGTAGGAAAATGTGAACGGGCTGAGGGAAGTGACTTTCTCCAAGCCCCTCAGCAAGAAACTTAGCCCAAAGGATGCTGAAGCTCAGCCTTCACGCCCCCCTCATCTGGGGTCTCTGAGCCAGCAGCTCCGTTTGGTGGGGGTCCTCAGTGGGAGTCCCAGCCTCTGAAAGGCAACTCAGGGACGCATGTTAAGGCATTATCTTTAGTTTTCATGGGGAAAGCAAACATCTCTGGAACCTTAACTTCTTTGGCTGTTGGTTTAGGTTACTGTTACCTTCTTGTTTAACAAGTTCCTTATTTACTTTTGGGGCTAGCTGGCTGCCTGGAATTTCCCTTAAAGGAACTTCAAGATTTTGCTTTATTTTTCCATTTGGGGTTCACAGGCCCCTAAAAAAGGGAATTGCTGCTCCATCTCCAAGTCGGGGTCAGATGTAGCTAGTCATCGGGCTTGACTGGAGTGAGGGGACAGGGATATGTCCAAGAGAGCACTGCCTGTCAAGGAAGCTGCGTAAGGAAAGCCCCCGCAGCAGGAGAGAGGCTGCCATGTTCCCTGCACTGGGAACACAAGGATGGCTGAAGCTGAGACAAGAACAGGGAAAGAAGCTGGGCGTGGTGGTCACGCCTGTAATCCCAGCACTTTGGGAGACCAAGGCGAGTGGATCACCTGATACCAGAAGTTCTAGACCAGCCTGGCCAACATGGTGAAACCCCGTCTCTACTAAAATTACGAAAATTAGCTGGGTGTGGTGGTGCACGCCTGTAGTCCCGGCTGCTTGGGAGGACGAGGCAGGAGAATTGCTTGAACCTGGGAGGCGAAAGTTGCAGTGAGCCAAGATCGCGCCACAGCACTCCAGAGCGTCAGAGTGAGACTCCTCAAAAAATAAAAACAAAAACAAAACAGGGAAAGAGGTGTGACCAAGACCGAGAGAGAGGCAGAACCAGGCGAGGCCTCACTTCAGACTCTGTTCTCAGGCCAGTGGGAATACACTGAAGAGTTGTGGGTCGGAGAGTGATGCGATTTGCTTGTAGTGTAAGCATGTAGATAACAAGAACTTCAGGATTCAGAAGGAAGACATTTAAGAGGCAAAAGAGAAGGTGTTCGGAGGTAATTTAGGAATCAGATGATTGTAGCCTAAGCCTAAGTAATGGTCCTGGAGTAGGAAGGACGTAGAAAGAAGAGACCTGGGAATTTAGAGCTAAGAAAATGTGATGCTGCTTGCTTTCCTCCATGCATTGGTCAGAGGGCTCAGAGCGCTCACTGTGCCCCAGCTCCTGTCTGGCAAACCTGCAGGCAGCCTCCTTGGCCCAGGGCCATGTGCCCCGCCCTCATTCTGCCACTCACAGGGCCTCGCCTCTGCATCCTCAAGGAAGTCAGGCCTGTGCTTGTCTAGGCGCTGTCCAGCATGGTAGCCACTAGCCACATGGAGCTATTTCAGTTAAACCAATGAGAATGAAACACAATTGAAAATTCATTTTCGGGCTGGGCGTGGTGGCTCACGCCTGTAATCCCGGCACTTTGGGAGGCCGACGCGGGTGGATCACCTGAGGTCAGGAGGTTGAGACCAGCGTGGCCAATATGGTGAAACCCTGACTACTAAAACTACAAAAATTAGCGGAGGAGAGAGCTTCGAGCACAGACAGCTCCTCAAAAGCAGACGGGTGGATCCCAGGCCAGAACTGCCCAGCAGGCCCTGTGGAGAAGGCAGGCAGCTCCTTGTCTGCGATGGGAGGAGGCGGGAGAGCGGGGTGCAGGTTGCAGTGCTGACAGCAACACAGGAAAGTAGATTCCTCCTCGTGATCATTACCCTGAGAAGCGGGATTGGGACTATCTGCTGAAAATGAGATGATGTGTCTTCTCCTGCTGCCTAACAAATGATCTCAAACCTTAGTCACTTGGAAAAATGACCGTGTATCGTCTGTCTCTGCTTTTGTGTTCCTGGAATTCAGGAGCGGCTTGGCTGGAAGGCTCTGGCTGGAAACTTGCAGAAGGCTGTCAGCTGAGTTCGTATCATCCGAAGGCTCAACCGGTACCGGGGGCCACTCCATGGCCTGCGAGTCAGAGCTGGCTGTCGGTGGGAGGCCTCAGTTCCTCTCCACATAGGCCTCTACACAGGGCCACTTGAGCATCTTCCCAGCATGGCAACTGGCGTCCCCTAGAGCAGCATCCGGGAGACCAAGGCGGAAGCAGCTTCAGTGCCTTCTAGGACCTGGCCCTGGAAGTCAACCCTGTACCCATCCCTGCTGTCTCCTCAGCCATATTCTGCTGGTCACACAGGTTAGCCCTAATTCCATGTGTGTGTCGGGTCTTCTACACAGGGTGTGAGCACCAGGAGGCTGGGATCATCAGGGGCTCGTTAGGAAGCGGTTACCACAGAGGGGACGGGAGAAGGTGTGAGGTTTAAAGGGAGAGAGGAGGTTTGACGAGTGGGAAGCCACGCTGACCTGTGGGATCGCCCTGCAGGCTGAGGGTTCTTTTCACGTTGGTGACCGTGTTACTCCAGAATGGCAGCGTCACAGCTCTTGCACAGGATGGTCTGCCCGAATGTCCCCTGGAGCAAGTGGATGTTTGGAGTCACGCCTGGGCTGGCATGACGGTGTGGGGTGGGGAGGAGGAAATCAGCTGAAATGAGGGACAGTGACATCCAAGCTGGGTGAGGATGAAATCAAGAGATGGGGTGGCTGAGGCAGGAGAGGGGGTGACCAAGGCAGAGCATGGGTAGGAGAGGGGCTGAGTGCGGCAGGTGGGGGGTGACTGAGGCCAAGCACAGGCAGGAGGGGGGTGACCAAGGGCAGGAGAGGGGGTAACTGAGGCAAAGCATGGGCAGGAGGGGGTGACCGAGGCAGGATCGGGGTGACTGAGGCAGGAGTGGGGCTGACCGAGGCAGGAGGCGGGTGACTGAGGTAGGGGGAGGTGACTGAGGCCTGTGTGTTGTCAGAGGACATACGGTGACAGAAAAAATTAGTGAACACGGTGGAAGTTGAGGAGGGAGGTGGGTTCCGAGAGAGGGGAGTTTCTGAACGTTGTTCTGGGTGATGGGACAGTGCCCGGTGCTGATCAAGGCTGAGGGGGCGTGTGGAAACGTGTGGCTGAAGAGGAGAGAAGGGTCAAAGGGCCCTGGAGCTGAGGAACTCCTGAGACTCTAGGGATCTCTGACATCCTCCAGGAGCTGGGACTGGAGGTGGGAGGAGTGATGGAGGCACCGGAGTCCCCAGGGAAGGAGGAAGTAGCCGGGATTGCGTTTGTGAATAGGAAGATCATGCCGTGAGACTGTGTGATGCCAAGGTTCTCAAAGTGGGTGGGGCAGGGGGGTACCGTCATTGTGTTGGGGACAGAGGAAGGCAGGTTTTCCATCAGGTGGCCCTAAATGATTGCCTGCTCAGCAAAATAAAGGCCCAGTGTGGAAGCCAGAACTTGCATTTGAAGGATGGGAAGGATGGG
>NW_012104821.1:35423-36492 GCF_000951045.1 Mandrillus leucophaeus | reverse complement strand
CACTGCAGCCTGGGCAACAGAGCACGACTGTGTCTCAAAAAAAAAAAAAAAAGCTTAGCTATGTTGTATGTTGTCCCAGCGCTTCATTCCTTATGACTGAATAATATTGCATTGTATGGACATACCACATTTTGCCCAATCCATTTTTCTATTAATAAACATTTCAGTTGTTTCCACTTTTTGACTATCAGGAATAATGCTATAATACTATGAATTTTTGTGTATAAGCTTTTGTTTAAACGCCCACTTCGCATTTTCTTGGGTATATACTAGGAGTGGAAGGCTAGGTCTGTGTTTAGCTTCTTTAGGAACTGCCAGACTTTTCCACAGCAGCTGCACCACTGCACATTCCCACCAATGCATGAGGGTTCCAGCTTCTCCACATCTTTCCAGCACTTGCCTTTTTGATTATAGTCATACCAGTAGGTGTGAAGTGCTATCTCGTTGTGTTTTGATTTGCATTTTTCTAATGACAAATGACATGAGCATCTTTTCATGTACTTGCTGAGTTATTTTTCTTTGGAAAAGTGTCTATTCAAGTCCTTTGCCCATTTTTGTTACTGTTGTTTGTTTGTTTGTTTGTTTGCTTGTTTTGACACAGAGTCTCCCTCTGTCACCCAGGCTGGAGTGCAATGGTGCAGCGTGATCTCAGCTCACGGCAACCTCCGCCTTCCAGGTTCAAGTGATTCTCATTCCTCAGCCTCCCAAGTAGCTGGAATTACAGGCATGCACCACCATGCCTGGCTAAATTTTTTTTGTATTTTTTATAGACAGGGTTTCGCTGTGTTGATCAGGCTGGTCTCAAACTCCTGGCCTCAAGTGATCTGCCTGCCTTGGCCTCCCAAAGTGCTGGGATTACAGGTGTGAACTACCACTCCCAACCCCCTGCCCATGTTTTATTTGGGTTGTTTTTTTTTTGTTGTTGGATTTTAAAAGTTCATTTTATATTCCGGGTACCAAATCCTTATTCAAAATACAATGCGTAAATGATTTCTCTATTATTTGGGTATCTCTTCATTTTCTTGATAGTGTCCTTTGATGCACAAAAGTTTTAATTGTGACCAGGCAC
>NW_012104821.1:30758-32418 GCF_000951045.1 Mandrillus leucophaeus | reverse complement strand
GGTGGGTTCCGAGAGAGGGGAGTTTCTGAACGTTGTTCTGGGTGATGGGACAGTGCCCGGTGCTGATCAAGGCTGAGGGGGCGTGTGGAAACGTGTGGCTGAAGAGGAGAGAAGGGTCAAAGGGCCCTGGAGCTGAGGAACTCCTGAGACTCTAGGGATCTCTGACATCCTCCAGGAGCTGGGACTGGAGGTGGGAGGAGTGATGGAGGCACCGGAGTCCCCAGGGAAGGAGGAAGTAGCCGGGATTGCGTTTGTGAATAGGAAGATCATGCCGTGAGACTGTGTGATGCCAAGGTTCTCAAAGTGGGTGGGGCAGGGGGGTACCGTCATTGTGTTGGGGACAGAGGAAGGCAGGTTTTCCATCAGGTGGCCCTAAATGATTGCCTGCTCAGCAAAATAAAGGCCCAGTGTGGAAGCCAGAACTTGCATTTGAAGGATGGGAAGGATGGGAAGGATGGGCTGAGGAGGGCCCATCAGCAGCAGCCGGAGAGGGAGGCGGCCATGGAGACTTGGAGCGTTCCCGTTTCTTCCAGAGCTCCGTCCCGAGAGCGCTGCGGAATAAGGGAGGAGCGTCCTGCTTCCCGGCTGCCCTGTTGCTGTCGGAGTCACAGGATGGCGGCCGTCGTCCTGCCCCCGACTGCTGGTGAGTCGTGGGGTCCTGGCATTTCTCAGAGTCCAGGCTTGAAAGGCTCTGACCCACAGCATGGGACGGGAGGGGGTTGGGCAGAGCAGGTGAGGCAGGAGTGGAGCCCCAGGGCCCAGAGGTCCTCGGTGTCTGATCGGGCGGCTCTTGGGATTTGGGACTTAGGCGTTTGGATGTCTATGGATGTCGCCTCTGTGGTGAATGTGCTGGAATTTTGAATTCTCCCTTTAGTTCTTTCTGTGAACCTGATAAAAACACAGTGACACCCTTGGAACTTCGGTTTCCTCATCTGTGAAGTGGGAATAATCCCTTCCCCAAGTGCAGTCAGACCTTGAGCCCTGTTTTTGGTTGGTGAGACAGAGCTGTGTTCGGGTATCTTAGGAGAGCTGTGGGTAGGTGTTTGCGTGGAGTGTGGGTCGGCGCTGTGTGGGTGCCTCATCCACATGGGTGTGGGAGGTGAATATGGTCGATCATGGGCAGATCTGTGGGCGTTAGACAAACCTGAATCCCTGGGACTCGTTTCTCCTCCTCCAGCTCCATCTTCCCCGTTCCCAGCCTCTCAGCAAAAAGGACACACAGAGAGCGGAGAGCTGGTTGATGAGCTCCTGACAAGCTGGCTACGGGTGAGTAGGATGCTCCTTTTCCCAAGTCATTACTCCTTTGACTAGAAGGTTAGACTTGGTACCTTCCAGCAGCCTGGAGCCTCATGGCCAAACCAGGTCCTCAGGCGTCCCAGGATTTCCAGGCATCTGATGGAGGGTGAGGGCTGCCCAGAAGATGTCAGTGTGTGTCAACGTTTACTACAGGTTCAGAGCCCCCTCCAGGTTCCCTAAGTACATCATGTGCTCCTGCGAGTTTTAAGGGAAAGCCAAGTAAAGACATGACAATGTTCTAAGCCCAAGCGATGAATGAAGGCCTTATGGAAATCATTCATTCACTTACCAAGTATTTCTCCGATTTCTGCCGTGTCACGGGCCCGTGCTCCCCTGGAGACTGAGGGAAACGAGGTCACAGGAG
>NW_012104821.1:15847-27563 GCF_000951045.1 Mandrillus leucophaeus | reverse complement strand
CAGTAGTGTTGTCACCTTAACCATATTAAGGCTTCCAATACATAACCTTATAATTTTTTTTGAGACGGAGTCTCACTCTGTCGCCAGGCTGGAGTGCAGTGGCACAATCTCAGCTCACTGCAACCTCTGCCACCCAGGCTCAAGTGATTCTCCTGCCTCAGCCTCCCAAGTAGCTGGGACTACAGACGCGCACCACCACGCCCAGCTAATTTTTGTATTTTTAGTAGAGACGGAGTTCCACCATGTTGGCCAGGATGGTCTCAATCTCTTGACATTGTGATCCAGCCACCTCTGCCTCTCAAAGTGCTGGGATTACAGGTGTAAGCCATCATGCCCAGCCCTGTTACTCATTTTTAATTTCATTCCGTTGTCGTTAAGGAAGATACTTTGTAGGAATTCATTGTTTTTAAATTTAGTGAGACTTTTTTTATAGCCTAACATGTCATCTATCCTGGAGAATGTTCCATGTGCATTTGAGATGAATATGCGTTTTCTTGTTGGGTGACGTGTTCTTTATGTATCTGTTAGGTCTAGTTAGTTTATTGTTTAAGCTCTCTGTTTCCTTTTTATCTTCTAATATGTTGTTCTACCCATTATTGAAAGTGGAGTATTGAAGTCTCAAGCGATTATTGTAGAACTTTCTATATCTTCCTTCCATTATGCCAGTTTTTACTTCATACATTTTGGAGTTCTTATTAGGCACATATGTGTTTATAATTGTTACATTTTCTCCATAAATTGATGCTTTGTACATCTATAATGTCTTTCTCTATGTTTTATAACAGTTTTTATT
Source organism: Mandrillus leucophaeus (assembly GCF_000951045.1). Classification (NCBI taxonomy): domain Eukaryota; kingdom Metazoa; phylum Chordata; class Mammalia; order Primates; family Cercopithecidae; genus Mandrillus; species Mandrillus leucophaeus. Next base: position 26,770 of record NW_012104821.1, on the reverse strand, counting down.
GAATGAAATCTTTTTCCATTCTTTCACTATCAACCATATTTGTGTCTTTGAATGTAAAGAAAGTCTCTTATAGACAGTATGTACAGATGCTCCACAACTTTGATGAGGTTATGTCCCAGTAAAGCCATTGTAAGTTAAAAATACTATAAGTCAAAAATGCAAAACAATGAAAAAAGAAAAAAGAAAAGTCAAAAATGCATTTAATTCACCTAACCCACTGAACATCATCAGTTAGCCTAGCCTACATATGCTCAGAACACTTACATTAGCCTACAGTTGGGCAAAATCATCTAACATAACAGGGTATTTTAAATACAGTATTGAATAGCTCAACAATTATAAATTATGTATTGAGTATGGTACTGAAAGTGAAACATAGAATGGTTGTAGGGTACTTGAAGTGTGGTTTCTCCTGAATGCGTATGACCTTTGCACCATCATAAAGTTAAAAAATCATACCATTGTAAGCTGGGAACCATCTGTAATTGGGTTATTTTTTAAATCCATTCTGCCAAAATCCACCTTGCAATGATGTAATTACTGATAAGGAAGGAGCTACTTCTGCCTATTTACTATTTGCTATAGATAGCTATTTACTTTGTGTCATATCATTTTTGTTCCTCAGTTCTTTCATTGTTGTTTTGTGTTAGATATTTTCTGGCGGGCCATTTTGATTCTCTTCTCATTTCTTTTTATCCTTTTTAGTTATTTTCTTAGTGGTTGCCCTGAAAATTTTAATAAGCACTTTAATTTACAACAATCTAGTTTAATAGCAACTTAGTTTCAATAGTATATAAAAACTTTGTTTTACTGTAGCTGTTTTGTTTAGTAATTTTGTCACAAATTACATCTGTATGCATTATGTGCCCATTAATGTAGATGTATAATCATTTATGTTTTTGTCTTTAAATTATGTAGTAATAAAAGAGAAGTTACAAACCAAAAACACATTGTCCGTGACTTTGATATTCACCTCTGTATTTACCTTTACCAGTGTTCTTCACCTCTCTCTGTGGATTCAAGTTACTATCTATTATCTTTTCATTTTGTCCTGAAGTCACCCTCAATCATTTTTTGTAGAGTAGATGTAATAGTGACAAACACTCAGTCTTTGTTTCTGGGAAGGTCTTCATTTCTTTGTTTCTGAAGGGGAGTTTTGCCAGACATAGAATTCTTGGTTGCCATTTTTTCTCAACACTTTGAATGTACCACTCCAGTGCTTGGTGGTTTCCATGGTTTCTATTGAGAAATTGGCTGTTAATCTTACCGAGGATCCTGTGTAACGTGATAGTTCACCTCCCTCTTGCTGTTTTTAGGATGCTGCCTTTGTCTTTCAACAGCTTGATTAATATGTGTTTGATGCCGGGTGCAATGGCTCACGCCAGTAATCCCAACACTTTGTGAGGCTGAGGCAGGAAGACCTCTTGAGGCCAGGAATATGAGACCAGCCTGGGCAACGTAAAGAGACCCTGTCTCTACAAAATATTTAAAAATTAGCCAGATGTGCTGGTGCACACCTGTGGTCCCAGCTTCTTGGAAGGCTGAGGTGGAAGGATTGCTTGACTCCAGGAGATCAAGGCTTCTGTGAGCCATGATCACACCACTGTACTCTAGCCTGGGTGACGGAATAAGACCTTGGCTCAAAAAATGTGTGTGTGTGTGTGTGTGTGTGTGTGTGTGTGTGTGTTTCAGTATGAATCTCTATTTTTTCAAATTTATTCTACTTGAGTTTCTTGAGCTTCTTGGATTTGTACATTTGTGCCTTTCATCACATTTTAGGAAGTTTCTAGCCATTATTTCTTCAACCTTCTCACCCCTTTCTCTCTCTTCACATCTCTGTCTTCTTCACATCATATATATGTTTGATGGTATCCCACAGGTCTCAGGCTCTGTTCATCTTTTTTTAAATTCTCTCTCTCTCTCTTTCTCTCTCTCTGTCTGTATCTTTGAGACAGGTTCTCACTCACTCTGTCAGGCTGGAGTGCAGCAGAGTGATTGTGGCTTACTGCAGCCCTGACCTCCTGGGCTCAAGTGATCCTCCCATCTCAGCCTCCCAAACAGAGGCATGACCATAGACGTGTATCACCACGCCCAGCTAATTTTTTTATTTTTTGTAGAGTCAGGATCTCACTGTATTTCCCGGGCTGGTCTTCAGCTCCTGGATGCAAGCAGTCCTCCTGCCTTGGCCTCCCAAAATGCTGGGATTACAGCTATGAGCCACTGTGCCTGGCCTCTCTCTTTTTTCTGCTCCTCAGACTGGATAATATCAGTTGTCCTATCTTCATGGTCACCAATTTTGTCTTCTGCTTGCTCAGATATGTTCTGAATGTTTATTTCAGCTATTGTACTTTTCAACTCAAATTTTTTTATTTGCCTTCCTAAAGTTTCTCTTTATGTTTTCCATTTTTTTGTATTTTTTCCATATGCCATAGTTGTACCTATTTTGCTGTTTTTCATTTGATGAGAATTTGTACTCATGGTTTCCTTTAGTTCTTTATACATATTTCTTGTACATCTTTTAGCAGATTTAAAATGGTTGACTTATTTTACTTGTCTAGTGAAGTTCAGGATTTGAACTTCTGAAGGGACAATTTCTACCAGCTTCATTTGTCTTGTAATGGGCCCAACGTTTGTTTCCTTGCTTGCCTCATAATTATTTTGTGGAAACTACACATTTGGAATACTATAATATAGCAATTTGGGAATGAGACTTTTCCTCATCTCCAGAGTTTGTTTTGCTTGTTGTTGTTGGTATTGTATGTATCGATAGAACATATGACAGTTCTAAAGTTAGTTCTGAAATAGAACTCTGATATATTCTAAAGTCCTAGAATATTATATATTGTAAACTCTTGTTAGGATATACAGTAGTTCTATTTCAGAACTAACTTTGTAATGTCTGTATCTGCCCTGTGTGGCCACTGATAGCGTAATGGTCATATAGTGATTTGACGGCCTGGAACAAGAAAGGAAAAAACTTCCAGTCTTTTTACACGGGCTCTGCGTGTACATAGGGACATGCCTTTAATACTTAGATAGGCAGTTAACTCTGCCTTGACCTTCATTTCTGGCTTGTGCAGAGCCTGAAGGTCACCAAAAGGTGAGGTTTTTGTGCCTTCTAAGTATTTTCTGGGCATGCTCCCAGCCCTGAGTATGTGCTTGGAATTACAGGTTCTTAAGAATATGAGGAAGATTTTCAAAGTCCTACTCCCCAAACATCTTTTTCCCCATTTTTCCTTTCAGGTTTTTTTGGTTAGTCTTTTGTTTGCTTCTACTGTCTTCTCTTGCCTCAGGCAGTACTGACTAATACATTTGCCTTCACATGTGTCGATCACATGTGTTCTAGGCAACCAGCTCAGTCCCTGAAAGAATTTGGAGTTAGATAAATAAAGGCAACCCTTTGAGCCAGTCCTTCAGGGAACCACCAGCTAGGCCAGGAAAAGCAACCACAGAGTAAGGTCTATTCTGCTCCCTGCAAGTACTAGGAATCCAGGCTGTTGTCTTCAAGGCTGTAGACAAAGCAGGGGGAAAGAGGTCCATTTAAAGTATCGTAAAGCTTTCTTACCCAGATTCAGCTGGGTTTTCTGAGAAGGCATGCTCCTGATGGCTGTGGACTTTGGATACATTTCCACAATTCCAATAAAGTTGATTCTGACCGCTTTTGCCGGTTTCCTCACTGTTTTTGTGGAGGGATGAACGTCTGGAACTCGCTCCACCACCACTGTCACCGTCATCACTTCTCTTAAGTTTTCTTAAGCACCTCTGTGTTCCTAGGTCTGTGCAGGGGCTTGGGAGCACAGTGATGAATGGGGCCGTACGGCCCCACCCTCATGGGCTGTCTCTAATTCCTGCCTTACGAACTGAAGATCTGTTTCTTGTCCTGACTTTATATTCTTCATGGTTAAAAGTGTCGGGGCCTCCGAAGTGTGCATTTGAACTCAAGCATGGGCTTCTGGAGCTGCTTATGCCCTGTAACCCTGAATATCTAGTTGAATATGCTTGCATTTTTGTTCCCTGTGAGAGTTACCGTATGCACTAGAATTAAGGTGTAATTGGCAGGGAGCAGTGGCTTACACCTGTAATCCCAGCACTTTGGGAGGCCAACGTGGGTGGGTCACAAGGTCAGGAGATCGAGACCCGCCTGGCCAACATGGTGAAACCCCGTCTCTACTAAAAATATAAAAATTAGCCAGGCGTGGTGGCGTGCGTCTGTAGTCCCAGCTACCCAGGAGGCTGAGGCAGGAGAATCGCTTGAACCTGGGAGGCGGAGGTTGCGGTGGGCCGAGATCATGCCGCTGCACAGAGCAAGACTCCATCTCAAAAAAAAAGAAAAAAAAAAGTGATTATTTATTTCACCGTTCCTAAAGTCACACTTTTCCATCTTCAGAAATGTTGGCATTTGTTTCATGGAGTTGGTTGTCCCCAGCACCGTTCCCTATATCATGTGTACGTTTTCCGTAAATAGGGTGTCGTGTTAATAAACCCAGTCTAATATCCCAGTTGGAACAAGACAAGAAGGTGATGACAGAAGAAAGAGGAATTCTACCAAGCACCTGTCCAGGTGAGCACCAGGCGGATATGAGCCCTTGTGAGGAATACCTCTGGCCAGTGACTTGGGGGTTGGGAGTATTACATTAGTTAATGTCAATCAGGGAACTTTGTAAAATGCCCTGTTCCCGCCAAAGATGCACAAGAACATTTGGTATGAGCTTCCTCATGTCCTTTCTTTTCTCTCTGACTCTCTCATCATCATCTCATACTTCCCTTCGGGCTCAGGGAAGAAACAAAGATGCAACTCTTTTGAAAATTTCCGTCAAGTTCCTTCCCACTTTGCATTCCTGATCACTCCTCCTTTCGTCAATCTGTGATCAGTCTCAATTTGTCTAGAATCCTTTTTTAAAATTAATACCTAAAATTTTCATAACCAAATCCTCTTTGTTGCAAACATCCTCAAAAACCTTGATCCCTCAGAATCTGCCTTTACTCATGTGTGTACTTTTCCATTTATTTTCTCCATCAACCTAAATTTCTTTTCATTTTGTTTCAGATTTGGAGACTCTACTTAAAGTCAAATGGTTAACTCCTAAGAAGCATGTTTTCAGAAAAGAACAGTCTAAAGGTGTAAAAACGGTAAGACTAACATGGGTGATTTCTGCTTCTCTACAGTAGGAGAATGCCCTAAGTTTAGAAAGGGCACAAAATAACCAGGAGAGGGATTAAAGGAAAGTGTCATTTATAATTGAGAATGCCGTGTCCCTGGAGAGACACTGTGAAAATTGTAAATATTTATAGAGAAGTGTTGAGTTAGCTTCAAACTTATTTCTTCACTGAGAGTTCCCACAAGTAAATATTTCCTATCTGAGGCTCAGATATTGACTGTTGGGAACAAAACTTCATCCAGAAGTTATCAGAAAATGTTTTGTGAATCTGATAAGGACTTGTGGCAAAGCATCTATGTTTTTTAACTTGCTTAGCGCTAAAACTGGACAGAAACCATATACAACCACTGAAAGTAGCCAAAGTATCGATTATAATAATGTAACAATTCCTGGGAGAGAAAATTCCTATGAGAACGTTAAGTATTTCAAATATTATAAATTATAGTTATCATTCGTCTCTTAATCCACAGGAAAGAAGTCATCGTGGAGTGAAACTCAATGAATGTAATCAGTGTTTTAAAGTCTTCAGCACAAAATCTAACCTAACTCAGCACAAGAGAATTCATACTGGAGAAAAACCCTATGACTGTAATCAGTGTGGGAAGTCCTTCAGTAGCAGATCTTACCTTACTATTCATAAGAGAATCCACAATGGAGAGAAGCCCTATGAATGCAATCACTGCGGGAAAGCATTTAGTGATCCCTCATCCCTTAGACTGCATGTGAGAATTCACACCGGAGAAAAACCCTACGAATGTAACCAGTGTTTTCACGTCTTCCGCACCAGTTGTAACCTCAAAAGCCACAAGAGGATTCACACGGGGGAGAATCACCATGAATGTAATCAGTGTGGAAAAGCTTTCAGCACAAGGTCCTCCCTCACTGGGCACAATAGCATTCATACAGGGGAGAAACCTTACGAATGTCACGATTGTGGGAAAACCTTCAGGAAGAGTTCCTATCTGACACAGCACGTAAGAACTCATACTGGAGAAAAACCCTATGAATGTAATGAGTGTGGGAAATCCTTCAGCAGTAGCTTTTCTCTGACTGTGCACAAGAGAATACATACCGGAGAGAAACCCTACGAGTGCAGTGACTGTGGAAAAGCCTTTAATAATCTCTCAGCTGTGAAGAAACACTTAAGAACTCACACTGGAGAAAAACCCTATGAATGTAATCATTGTGGGAAATCCTTCACAAGTAACTCCTACCTTTCTGTACACAAAAGAATACATAATAGGTGGATATGAATTAACTGTGGGAACTTCTGGGGGAAAGCACTCACTGATCTTTCATCCCTAAGAGAGTTTGAGAGAGCTCACACTGGATGTATAAGTTATTTGTTGCAGTGTAACAAATGCTCCCCCAAAACTGTGTGGCCACAAACACCAAACATTTATTATCTCACAATTTCTACAGGTCAGGAATTCAGGAACAGCTTATCTCTGTAGTTACATGGCAGGATCTCTCATGCCCTTACTTACAGTCAAGATGTCAGCCAAAGCTGTGGCCATCTAACATCTTTACTGATGAACAGTCCACTTCCAAGATGACTCATTCACATGCCTGGAAAGTTGGTGTTGGTTGTTGTCAGGGGACATTCAGTCATTACCATGCATGCCTCTCCACATAGGCCTCTTTACAAGGCCAAGTTCCTTTATGATTTGGCAATAAGTTCTCCCGAAGGTTAGTGATCCAAGAGGTGACCAGTACAGAGGCCAAAATGACTTTTATGACCTATCCTCAGGAGGACTGCTAAGCTTTCACTTATTTCCTATTGTGTTGGTCTCACAACACACCAATCCTGATACAATGTGAGAGACTACAGAAGGAAACAGATCACTCAGAAACATCTGGGAAACTTGCCATGGAATTAATGAAGTAAAGCCCTCAGCACATCATCCTTTTAATCTAATCAATATGAAATAGCATTCAATAACTCCTATTAGTTCACTCTGAAGAGAAACCTTTTGAGGACAATCTGTGTGGTAAAGCTCTCAGCTCAAACTCTCACCCTCATGGGCCTAGAAGGTTATGGACTGAGAGAATCCTGAAGAATGGAACAGCTGTAGGAAAGCCTTCAGTGCTATCAGCAGGGATTCATGTGACAGCTCACACTAAGAGAGAAAACCTGTGAAGGTCATCAGAGTGCAGAAGCCTTCAGGGACAGTCATCGCTTAAGACACACATTGGAAATCACACAATGGAACAACACTCAGAAATGCGGAATATCCTACAGCAAAAGTGTTCACATTTCTGAGCAAACTGTAATGTGGTATTTGGCAGTGACTATGGGAAAGCCTTGAATGTTCCCTCAGTTTTTAAGGGACTTGCGGATTAATTCTGGGGTGAATGCCCCATTGAACATCATCAATATTGAAGAGCTTTCCGGTTTTCCACATTTGTTAGGAAACTTGTGAGCATTCACACTGCAGAGAAACTTGCAAATATAAAGAAAAAGAAAAAGCCTTCAGTGATGCCTCTGTGTTATGGGAAATATGGAACTTCGCCCTGGATGCAAAACCTATGAGTATATTAATATTGGAATATTTTTCAGTGATTCTTCTCTTTCTTGTATATGAGAGAACTTACATGGAGAAACCCCTAGGAATGCAATCAGTATTAGGATGCCTCAGCCTCAACTCTTCACTGAGTGGCCACAATTTTCACTGGGAACAAAAAGTATGATAACTGTTTTGAGTGTGGGATTTCCTACATCAGTGTCTCATCTGTAGATTGGACTGCTAGCTCATTAACTTTTTAGTCTTTTTTCTTTTAACATAAACATGTGTATAGCTGTTCCCTAAAATAAACATTAACTTATATTTCATAATTTTAATGCAATGTATTTATTATAATTTGCTTGTTAAAGACATATTGCATATTCAAAAAGTTATTTCCAAAGACCTTCTGAGTGATTCGGTTTATCATAATGGAAATTAGTATTTGTAATACACGTTTTTCTAATTTAATGGTGTTTTTGTCAGAGTACATGAGCTTTATGATACTGATTATTTTCTCTCTTGATATGCCAAATACGTTGGCTGCTTTCCCAGTGTCCATTCTCCTCCATTTATTTGCTTAAAGAAAGAAACATGTTCAAGTTGTCTGTGAATGGTATCGAATGTTCTCAATCTTAGAGTTTTTCTTGAAGCCCAGGCAAGTTTTTTCCCACTCCCCTGGCAATGAGAAGTAAGTAGAAGTCACTGTGGGGAACATCTCCTGGCTCGTTCTCACTTATTTTCCATTCATCTCACCCATTCTGTCTCTTGGAAGGTGGCCTCAAGGTCTAGAGTTTGAAGAACTTCTTTATGACCATGATGACAGAAACCAAAAGTGCAGCCAAAAATCACAATGCTCTGGGCTCTCCAAGCGCCTCCGATTGGCTGCATCTGCTCTGAACTCCTTATTGTTACACTTCTTACGTGACTGAAAGAAACCCCTAACGATCATGAGGTCAGGAGATCAAGACCATCCTGGCCAACATGGTGAAACCCTGTCTCTACTAAAAATACAAAAAAATTAGCACAGCATGGCAGCACGCACCTGTAGTCCCAGCTACTTGGGAAACTGAGGCAGGAGAATTGCTTGAACCTAGGAGGCGGAGGTTGCAGTGAGCCGAGATCGCGCTACTGTACTACAGCCTGATGACAGAGCAAGACTCCGTCTCAAAAAAAAAAAAAAAAAGACACAACTGATTGAAGCCAACATGATCTGTTGTTTGTTTTTGAGGTGGTGTTCTGTTAACTTCCAGCAGGATGCAGAATCTAACTGGTAAACCTATAAATGGGTCAAATTTTACCCATGTTGTTTCTTTGAAAACAATGTATATTCTCTAATATTTGGATATAGGGTATATGCACATTAATGCAACTTAATTGTATTTCCAAGTACAGTACATATGTTCAGATTTCTTTTTCTAACCTTATTTAGTGATAGAGGTGTGGTAAACTCTTCCATTATGTTTATGTATTAACATATTGTAATTTTGTGATTTTTATGTATTTTGATGTTATATAACTAGATGCATAAGGATTATGTATTTTCTTCTGTATTGTTCCTTTTTATGTGGAGATGATATTTTTACATGGCAAAGTATTGTAATGTATTAATAATAAATGGTCAAACATTTATTTATTTATTTATTGAGATGGAATTTTGGTCTTGTCACCAAGGGTGGAGTGCAATGGTACGATCTTGGCTCACTGCAACCTCCGCCTCCCAGGTTCAAGTGATTCTCCTGCCTCAGCTCCTGAGTAGCTGGGATTACAGGTGCCCACCACCACGCCCGGCTAATTTTTTTGTATTTTTAGTAGAGACAGGGTTTCACCATGTTGGCCAGGTTGGTCTTGAACTCCTGATATAGTACTTTCCATGGGTCAGGGCCCCTTCTAAATGCCATGTAAATATTAACTGAGTGTGCATTATAAACATAAGTATGTAATGTTATTATCTCCAGTTTACAGATGAGAAAACTGGTATGATACACTTAAGTTACTCGTCTGCATTCACTGACTGGTAAATGGTAGAGCCAAGATCTGAACCCAGACAGTCCATGCACTTAACCATTACCCTATTTACAGAGTACGTTCTATGTGCCAGGCAAAGTTTTGCCATTGAAATACTTCATCCTTGTGGAGGAGGAACAGATTATAGAAAAATCAAGAAAGTATGGTATTATAGAGTTATGAAAAAAAGCATTTTAAGAGAGTTAAGGGGGATTGGGAATAATTTTATATAGATGAGGAAAAGAAAGCCTCTTGGTAAGGAGTATTTGAGCAGAGATCTCAACAAGTTGGGACAGTGAGTCATAAGAATTTGTCTTGCACGAGTCGTGTTGGCATGCAAAGGCCCACGGCAAGGAGGCCAATACAGCTGGAGTGGAACAAAGCAGGTGATGGGGAGCAGTAGAAGATGATGTGGTCAGAGACATGGTGGATCCTGATCTTGTTGGGTTTTCTGAGACGTTGTTAGGATTTTTCCTTATTTCAGTGAGTTGGCACATCAGTCAGAGTCCCAGCAGGAACTCGGGTTGGCACCCACAGACTAGGACAATTCACGTAGAGGTTTCATAAAGGGTCTACGCGCAGTGCTGTGGACAGGATCCAGGGAAACCACAAAAGGTTGTAAAGCACCCAGTAGCTGAGCAGGGCAGAGCTCTTTTAACACCCCAGAGCGTGAAGGGATGAAGGGAGGGAGCAACTGAATCTGGAGAGGAGAGGAGAGGAGAGGGCTGCATTCCAGGAGCTGAGGGTAGGTCAGTCAGGGATAGCATCCAGCCCCAGGTCCTCCTGCAGCAAACAGCCAGGGTCAGACCTCACTCTCCTTCATGCTTCTGATCTCATGCCCGGCCTCCCCATTAGCCAAACCAAACCAAAAGCCGTAAGACAAGGAAGCCTATCAATGTCATTCATAGAGGAGGCAGATTTATTGAGACAATGGAAGATACTCAGTATTGGTCACCCCTTTGCTTCTCAGAATCTACTTTTGCCCATCACTTGGCAGGAAGGTTCATATCTTTGCCCAGGAATTCCATCAGCTGCTGTGCTACCCTGGGGTGCTGTCAATGCATTGATACTCCCACCTGAAGTCTAAAATAGTTGGCAACACCAGTGTTCTCCGTATAGGATGGGGGATGGGGCTGTTGGGGGGAAAGCTGAAGAAATAATTAATCTAAAAGGCCTGGTTTCCAGAGGGGACACTTCTACCAAGAAACACAGTGAGAGTCCCATCAGACATTAAACTGTGACTGCTGGCCGGG
>NW_012104821.1:13373-14867 GCF_000951045.1 Mandrillus leucophaeus | reverse complement strand
ATTCCACCTTGATACAAAAAATTATTCTCAATTTGATATCAGAAAAAGAAAACTTAAAAGCAATAACACAAAGCAGTAAATCGATGGAGGAACATTTGTTTTTAGAATCATTTCTGTCCTGAAAACCTAGTGTGTGATAAGGATAGAATTTCAAAACAGCTCAACAATGATGATTTAATAAGAGGCTTGTGGACAATAGATTACCCGTGTGTGAAAGAATTTTGCTCGACTAACTTTTGAATTTAGGAAAACTCCTAAATATATTAGAAATATTAATATATCATCAAGCTAATATTTAGACAATATAAAACTAACAAAACTCTGAGGAAGCAAGAAGAAAACAGAAGCTAAATCATTAGATATTAGATATTTGATCAAAATATGCACATTTACAGTGTCTATCAGGTGATAAGTAAAATATAGAAATTAATTTAAAATACAGAAGGAGCTCAAACAACTCAATAGGACACAATCTTTTTTTTTCTTTTTTTTTCTGAGACAGAGTCTGTTGCCCAGTCTGAAGTGCAGTGGAACAATCTCGGCTCACCCCAAATTCCACCTCCCAGGTTCAAGTAATTCTCCTGCCTCAGCCTCCCGAGTAGGTGGCACTACAGGCGCCTGCCACCATGCCCAGCTAATTTGTGTGTTTTTAGTAGAGACTGGGTTTCACCATATTGGCCAGGTTGGTCTTGAACGCTTGACCTCAGGTAATCCTCCCACCCCAGCCCCTCAAAGTGCTGGCATTACAGGCGTGAGACACCATGCTTGGCCCGTTATGACAAAATCTAATAATTTGATTTTTTAAATGGACAAAAGACATGAATCGATGTTTTGTTTTGTTTTGTTTTGTTTTTTTGAGATGGAGTCTCACTCTGTCACCCAGACTGGAGTGCAATGGCACGATCTCAGCTCACTGCAACGTCTGCCTCCCAGGTTCAAGTGATTCTCCTGCCTCAGCCTCCCAAGTAGATGGGATTACAGGCGCCCACCACCATGCCCGGCTAACTTTTGTACTTTCAGTAGACACAGGCTTTCACCATGTAGGACAGGCTGGTCTCAAATTCCTGACCTCAGGTGATCTGCCCACCTCAGCCTCCCAAAGTGCTGGGATTACAGGCATGAGCCACCACGCCCAGCCTCTGAATAGACGTTTTTCAAAAGAAGACATACAAATAGTAAACAGACATATGAAAAGGTGCTCAACATAATTGATCATCAGAGAAATGCAAGTCAAAACTATGATGAGATATCATCTTACCTCAGTTAAAATAGCTTACATCCAAAAGACAGGCAATAATACCTGCTGGCGAAGATGTGGAGAAAAGGGAACGCTTGTACAGTATTGGTGGGAATGTAAGTTAGTTCAACCACTATGGAGAGTACTAAGGGCCACATAGTGAGACCCTGTTTCTAAAAAAAAAACTTTTAAAAACAGGCCTGGGCCAGGTACGGTGGCTCATGCATGTCATCCCAGCACTTTGGGAGGCTGAGGCA
>NW_012104821.1:6286-7593 GCF_000951045.1 Mandrillus leucophaeus | reverse complement strand
CTACTTGGGAGGCTGAGGCAGGAGAATTGCTTGAACCCGGGAGGCAGAGGTTGCAGTGAGCCAAGATCATGCCACTGCATTCCAGCCTAGGTGATAGAATGAGACCCTGTCTCAAAAAAAAGAAAAAGTTATCTGCTACCATGTAGATGAACCTTAAACACATTATACTAAATGAAAGAAGGCTGACACAGTAGGTAGCATGTGGTATAAATTCATTTGTATAAAATATCTAGAACAGTTAAATCCACAGAAAGAGAAAGCAGATTGATGATGGCCGGTTGTGGTGGCTCATGCCTGTAATCAGCATTTTGGGAAACCGAGGTGGGTGGATCACCTGAGGTCAGGGGTTCGAGACCAGCCTGGCCAACATGGTGAAACCTTATCTCTCCTAAAAATAAAAAAATACAAAAATTAGCAGGGCATGGTGGTGCATGCCTGTACTCCCAGCTACTCGGAAATCTCAAGAGAATCACTTTAACTGGAAGGTGGAGGTTGCAGTGAGCTGAGATTGCGCCATTGCACTCCAGCCTGGATGACAGAGCCAGACTCTGCCTCAAAAAAAAAAAGAAGAAGAAAGAAGAAGGGAGGGAGGGAGGAAGTGGGGGGGAAGGGAAGGAGATTGATGGCTGCATGATCTTAGAGGTGGATGCAGAGGGGATTTGGGGTTGATTACTTAATGGGTAAGAGTCTGATTTGGGGATGGCAAAAATGACTTGGAACTAGAGACAGGTGACAGCTGAGGCATCGCTTCATGAATGTATGTACCAGATGCCGCTGATTTGTTCACTTTAAAATAATTTCTTATTATGTCAATTCCACCCTGATACAAAAAATTATTCTCAATTTGATATCAGAAAAAGAAAACTTAAAACAAAAGCAATAACACAAAGCAGTAAATCGATGGAGGAACATTTGTTTTTAGAATCATTTCTGTCCTGAAAACCTAGTGTGTGATAAGGATAGAATTTCAAAACAGCTCAACAATGATGATTTAATAAGAGGCTTGTGGACAATAGATTACACGTGTGTAAAAGAATTTTGCTCGACTAACTTTTAAATTTAGGAAAACTCCTAAATATATTAGAAATATTAATATATCATCAAGCTAATATTTAGACAATATAAAGCTAACAAAACTAAGGAAGCAAGAAGAAAACAGAAACTAAATCATGTGCAACTTAGATATTTGATCAAAATATGCACATTTGCAGTGTCTATCAGGTGATAAGTAAAATATAGAAATTAATTTAAAATGCAGAAGGAGCTTAAACAACTCAATAGGACACAATCTTTTTTTTTTTTTTTTT
>NW_012104821.1:3464-5372 GCF_000951045.1 Mandrillus leucophaeus | reverse complement strand
CACACAGAAGACCCTGCTGGCCTCATCTCCTTGATTTTAAAAATGGACATTCTAAAATCAAGAAGACTAGATGTATCACTTCTAGACCAAATCATGAAAGAAAATGTGTAAGAGTTTCATGTGCGGGTCGTCTCTGTGATCAGAATTGAAGAAGGCATGAGTTTTGGATGCTGCATCACCAAGATCGTGGTGATTCTATTATCATTACCCTTGTAACTTGTGAGCATTCTTACTGCCAGTGATCATTATTAGATATACAATCTGAGATAGGAGTTAATATTTACTGTATTAATATCCTGAGCTGGGAGTGGTGGCTCATGCCTGTAATCCCAGTGCTTTGGGAGGCAGAGGCAGGAGGCTCACTTGAGCCCAGGAGTTCGAGACCAGCCAGAACAACATAGTGAGACCCCATCTCTACAAAAAATTTAAAACTCAGCCAAGTGTGGTGGTAAGTGCCTGTAGTCTCAGCTATTTGGGAGGCTGAGGTGGGAGGATCGCTTGAGCCTGGGATTTCAAGGCTGCAGTAAGCTAAGATCATGCCCCTGAAATTTAGCCTGGGCAACAGATCAAGACTCTGTCTCAAAAATAAAATATTTTTCCTTTAGACTTAAATTCTAACCCTCTAACCTCCAATGTGAAGGTGTTAGGAGGTGGGCCCTTGGGAGATGATGAGGTTACAAAGGTGGAACCCTTGTAGGTGGGATTAGTGGCCTTCTGAAAGTGACAGAAGAGAGCTCGCCAGCACCTTCCATGTGAGGAGACAGGGAGGATATGACAGTCTCCAACCTGGAAGAGGGTCCTCACCAGACCTGGATCATGCTGGCACCCTCGTCTTGGACTTCCAGCCTCCAGAACTGTGATAAACAAATGTCAGTTGTTAAAAAAAAAAGGTGGAGAAAGCAATGTTAATGTTCCCAATCACTTTCAGTACATTCTTTCCTTAACTATGTCTTAATGCATAGTTGTGTTGGATGGCCTAGTTGATAATGTTAGAATATGCTCGTTAGTGAATTAATAAATACAGCAGTAAAGAATACTGATCAGGTTGGGCGTGGTGGCTCACGCCTGTAATCTCAACACTTTGGGAGGCCGAGGAGGGTGGATCACCTGAAGTCAGGAGTTCGAGACCAGCCTGACCAACATGGAGAAACCCTGACTCTACTAAAAATACAAATCAGCCGGTTGTAGTGGCACATGCCTTTAATCCCAGCTACTAGGGAGGCTGAGGCAGGAGAATCACTTGAACCCGGGAGGCAGAGGTTGCAGTGAGCCGAGATCACACCATTGCACTCCAGCCTGGGCAACAAAAGCTAAACTCTATCTCAAAAAATTAAAAAAAAAAAAAAAAAAGGAATGCTGTTTGTTGACCATTTGATGGACTAGTCTTGCTGCTTCCTGGTGGGCGAGGAGAGCCCTGCCCCGCCCCCCACCCCTTCCAGTAGACATGGCATAAGAGCGATTCTCACTTTCTGCTATAGCCTTTTATGCATTGGCTGAAATGATTATTTTTTTATGTCTTATAAATGTTTCCATAGTAAAAAAATGAATTGACTTTTATAGTGACTCTTTTGGGGATTGTTACCCATAATTTGTCTGAACTCCTAAAAAATGGAAGTAGGCCAAGCACAGTGGCTCATGCCTGTAATCCCAGCACTTTGGGAGACCGAGGCAGGTGGATCACCTGATGTCAGGAGTTCAAGACCAGCCTGAGCAATGTGGTGAGACCCCAACTCTACTAAAAATACAAAAATTAGCCGAGCACGGTGGTATACACCTGTAGTCCCAGCTACTTGGGAGGCCGAGACAGGAGAATTGCTTGAACCCTGGAGGCAGAAGTTGCAGTGAGCTGAGATGGTGCCATTGCACTCCAGCCTGGATGACAGAGGGAGATTCCGTTCCGTCTCAAAA
>NW_012104821.1:2162-3414 GCF_000951045.1 Mandrillus leucophaeus | reverse complement strand
CACACAGAAGACCCTGCTGGCCTCATCTCCTTGATTTTAAAAATGGACATTCTAAAATCAAGAAGACTAGATGTATCACTTCTAGACCAAATCATGAAAGAAAATGTGTAAGAGTTTCATGTGCGGGTCGTCTCTGTGATCAGAATTGAAGAAGGCATGAGTTTTGGATGCTGCATCACCAAGATCATGGTGATTCCGTTATCATTACCCTTGTAACTTGTGAGCATTCTTACTGCCAGTGATCATTATTAGATATACAATCTGAGATAGAAGTTAATATTTACTCTATTAATATCCTGGGCTGGGAGTGGTGGCTCATGCCTGTAATCCCAGTGCTTTGGGAGGCAGAGGCAGGAGGCTCACTTGAGCCCAGGAGTTCGAGACCAGCCAGGACAACATAGTGAGACCCCATCTCTACAAAAAATTTAAAACTCAGCCAAGTGTGGTGGTAAGTGCCTGTAGTCCCAGCTATTTGGGAGGCTGAGGTGGGAGGATCGCTTGAGCCCGGGATTTCAAGGCTGCAGTGAGCTAAGATCATGCCCCTGAAATTTAGCCTGGGCAACAGATCAAGACTCTGTCTCAAAAATAAAATATTTTTCCTTTAGGCTTAAATTCTAACCCTCTAACCTCCAATGTGAAGGTGTTAGGAGGTGGGCCCTTGGGAGATGATGAGGTTACAAAGGTGGAACCCTTGCAGATGGGATTAGTGGCCTTCTGAGAGTGACAGAAGAGAGCTCGCCAGCACCTTCCATGTGAGGAGACAGGGAGGATATGACAGTCTCCAACCTGGAAGAGGGTCCTCATCAGACCGGGATCATGCTGGCACCCTCGTCTTGGACTTCCAGCCTCCAGAACTGTGATAAACAAATGTCGGTTGTTAAAAAAAAAAGGTGGAGAAAGCAATATTAATGTTCCCAATCACTTTCAGTACATTCTTTCCTTAACTATGTCTTAATGCATAGTTGTGTTGGATGGCCTAGTTGATAATGTTAGAATATGCACGTTAGTGAATTAATAAATACAGTAGTAAAGAATCCTGATCAGGTTGGGCGTGGTGGCTCACTCCTGTAATCCCAACACTTTGGGAGGCCCAGGAGGGCGGATCACCTGAAGTCAGGAGTTCGAGACCAGCCTGACCAACATGGAGAAACCCTGACTCTACTAAAAATACAAATCAGCCGGTTGTAGTGGCACATGCCTTTAATCCCAGCTACTAGGGAGGCTGAGGCAGGAGAATCACTTGAACCCGGGA
>NW_012104821.1:0-1601 GCF_000951045.1 Mandrillus leucophaeus | reverse complement strand
AAATACAGATATAATCAACACCAATACAATCTACATCACAATGATGAATAAGATACATGCTACAATGCTTCATTCTCAGATGCAAAATTTAGTATGCGTTTTACAGCAAACCTCAATTAAAAACTGAATTTCGATCACACATGCTTGATGTGCATGTCAATTTCATGAGAGTTACAATCTCAGGATAAGTCTCACATAGCCTAAGAGTCCAAACATACCTTCAAGTGTTCCAACAAATTATTCACTACTCATTCTTAGAACTGAATTTACAAACAAGAATCCCATCCCATTTATTGCTGAATTGCATCCCATTGAAAGAATGGGTCACAGTTTCTGTTTCTGTTCATAGTTGAATGAGGTTAAAGTCCCATCCATCTATTGGCGATGGTGAGGACAGATGCTAGAAGCCTCTGACCTCAGCCTTGTCAACATGAGTTCTAATTTCTTTAGAACAATTATCTCAGGGTGGGAAAGATGGTTCCAATGCTAAGTGCCTATTGTATTGATTATGAGTCAATGAAACTCTCCTGGAGGTTGTCCCATTTGGATTCCAAACAGCACTGTCAGAGTGTTCCAGCTTCTCCACAAGCTCTGCAACCCTTGGGATGGTCAGTCATTGTCATGGTGGCTTTTCTAAGAGCTTCCTGGTTGTATTTCAAGGTGTATTTGATGTATATTTCCCCAGTGGAGGGATGTTGAACACTTTTTGAAGTGGTTCTTTACATCCCCTTTGAGGAAATGTCTGTTCAAGTCGTTTGCTGGGTTTTGAACAGAATCATTTGTTTGTTCTCTTGGAGTTTTGACAGCTCTTTGTGTATTCTGGGTATGAGCAATCCTTGCATGTATATGAGATTTGCAAATATTTTCTGCCCCAGTCTCAAGGTTGCTCTTCTATAGAAATCAAGAGCATCTGAGGCAGAGCAAAGGTTCAGGTGGAGGACGGAGCATTTCTCCACCTATCCAGCATGCACAGCGCCTCTCTCCTCCGAGGTGCAGGGACGTCTGTGCAGGGAGACACCCTGAAAAAGCAGGTGTGCTTAATTCTGAACAGAGCATCTCTGATTTCCGTCTGGCGCCTGAGGGTTCATGGCCCATCAGCCTTAGAAGAGACGTCTTCGGGCCTTGCACATTGGCCTCCATAGAACCTTGTGGCAAATTCTGGGCTCCGGACTGGGTGAGGGAGGTAGAGGTCTGAGGGCAGAGTTGGGCAGGGGCTCCAGGACATGGAGATCCAACTTGAATTCTTCAGGCAGAGCCTGTCTCCAGGAATCAGGCTTGGGCATCTGGGGTGAGTCCTGGGGGACAGCCGCTCTGTAGTAAGGTTTGAGGTAGAGGATGCGCCAGGAAGAAGGGTTGATTCCATGCACGAGGTTTGATGGGGGTCCCATCAGGGGCAGGAAGCCTTGGGGAGCCTCACCCTCTTGTACTGAAGGCGCCACACACACATTCTCTGCTCTCTGGGCTCTCACAGATCCATTTCCAATGTCAATCTCCCAGACAGTCTCTGTGCTCGTGAGCAGGAGCCAGCGGGCATGGGCAGGGAACAGGAGATCCTTCAAGGACATCAAGACTTGCTCAGGGACCACCAGGAGGAGCACATT
>NW_012104820.1:840-1295 GCF_000951045.1 Mandrillus leucophaeus | reverse complement strand
TGCTAGCCTTATTTCTGTGGAATCTGAGAACAGATATTGCGGATCCCTTTGAAGACTATAGGGCCAAAGGAAATCTCCTCCGATAACAAAGAGAAAGAAGCTTTCTGAGAAACTTCTTTGTGTTCTTCGAAATCATCTCACAGGGTTACAGCTTTCCCCTCAAGAAGCCTTTTGCTAAGACAGTTCTTGTGGAATTTGCAAAGTGATACTTGGAAGCCCATAGAGAGCTATGGTGAAAAAGGTAATATCCTCAGATGAAATCTGGAAAAAAGCTTTCTGAAAAACTTCTTAGTGTTTGTTAATTCATCTCACAGAGTTACAACGTTACCCACAAGAAGCCGCTCGCTAAGCCTCTTCTTGTGGAATTGGCAAAGTGACATTTGGAAGGCCATAGAGGGCTATGGTGAAAAAGAAAAAATCCTCAGAGAAAAACTGGAAAGAAGCTTTCTGAGAAA
>NW_012104820.1:0-790 GCF_000951045.1 Mandrillus leucophaeus | reverse complement strand
CTCACAGAGTTACATCTGTATTTCGTGGATCTCTTTGCTAGCCTTATTTCTGTGGAATGTGAGAACAGATATTTCGGATGAATTGGAGACTATAAGGCCAAAGGAAATCTCCTCCGATAACAAAGAGAAAGAAGCTTTAAGAGAAACTTGTTTGTGTTCTGTGAATTCATCTCACAGAGTTACAGCTTTCCCCTCAAGAAGCCGCTCGCTAATCCTGTTGTTGTATAATTCGCAAAGTGATAAACTTGAAGCCCATAGACGGCTACGGTGAAAAAAAAATATCCTCAGAGAAAAACTGGAAAGAAGCTTTCTGAGAAACTGCTTTGTGATCTGTGTCTTCCACTCACAGAGTTATATCTGTATTTCGCGGATCTGTTTGCTAACCTTATTTCTGTGGAATCTGAGAACAGATATTTCGGATCCCTATGAAGACTATAGGGCCAACGAAAATCTTCTCCGATAACAAAGAGAAAGACGTTTTCTGAGAAACTGCTTCGTGTTCTGTGAAATCATCTCACAGCGTTACAGCTTTCCCCTCAAGAAATCTTTCGCTAAGACAGTTCTTGTGGAATTGGCAAAGTGATATTTGGAATCCCATAGAGGGTTATGGTGAAAAAGGAAATATCCTCAGATGAAATCTGCAAAGAAGCTTTCTGACAAACTACTTAGTGTTCTGTTAATTCATCTCACAGAGTTACAACTTTCCCTACAAGAAGCCGCTCGCTAAGGCTGTTCTTGTGGAATTCTGAAAGTGATATTTGGAAGCCCATAGAGGGTTATGGTGAAAAAG
>NW_012104819.1:0-1491 GCF_000951045.1 Mandrillus leucophaeus | reverse complement strand
TACAAAAAATTAGCCAGGCATGGTGGCACATGCCTGTAGTCCCAGCTACTTGGGAGGCTGAGACAGGAGAATCACTTGAATCCAGGAGGTGGAGGTTGCAGTGAACCAAGATCACACCATTGCACTCCAGCCTGGGTGACAGAGCAAGACTCCCTCTCAAAAACAAACAAACAAAAACAAAACAAAACAAAAAATATATATATATATAAAGAAAAAAGCAGTCTGAAGAGACAAAGCAAGCACTAGAACCAGACTCAGGTATGACACAGATGTTGGAATTGTCAGGGAATTTAAAACAACGATAATTAATATGTTAAGAGCTCTAGTGGAAAAAGTAAGCAACATGCAAAAGCAGATGGACAGTTTAAGCAGAGAGATGGAAGTTCTAAGAAAAGATCTAAAGGAAATACTAGAAATCACAAACACTGTTAACAGAAGTGAAGAATATTTTTTATGAATCCTTTAATAGACTTGACATAACTGAAGAAAGAAATCAGCATGCCTGAAGATAAGCCAACAGAAACTTCCCAAACAGAAATGCAAAGACAATGGGGGAAAAAAAACCAGAAGAGAATATTCAAGAACTGTGGGACAGTTTTCAAAATATGTAACGTACATATAATTAGTATATCAGGAGAAGAAAAAACCAGAGCAAAATAAATATTTGAAGTAATAATGATCAAGAACTTTCTAAAATTAATGACAGACACCAAATCACGGATCTAGGAAGCTCAGATAACACCAAGCAGAATAAATACAAAAACAAAAATAAAAAACACCTCACTTAGGCATATCACATTTAAAATGCAAAAAAAAAAAAAAAAAAAAAAAACAAGGAAAGAAAACACCTCACCTATAAAGGACCAAGAATAAAAATTACAATAAACTTATCAGAAACTGTGCAAAGAGAATGGAGTGATATATTTAGTGTTATGAGGGAAAAAACACCAAAAATTCCATATCCAGCAAAATTATTCTTCAAAAGTAAAGGAGAAATATAGACATTCTTTAACAAAAACTGAAGGAATTCATTGTCATCAGACCTTCCTTACAATAAATGTTACAAGAAGTTCTTCAAAGAGAGAGAAAGTGATATCAGAAACTCAGATCTAGCTAGGCACTGTGGCTTACAGCTATAATCTCAGCTACTTGGGAGGCTGAGTGCAAGGCTGCAGTGAGCTGTGATTGTGCCACTGTACTCTGGCCTGGGTGACAAAGTGAGACCCCATATCTAGTATTAAAAAAAAAAAAAAAAGCCTGGCCAACATGGTGAAACCCCATCTTTATCATAAAACACAAAAACTAGCCAGGCATGATGGTACACGCCTATAATCCCAGCTACTTGGAAGGTTGAAGCTGAGAATTGCTTGAATCCAGGAGGTGGAGGTTGCAGTGAGCCAAGATCACACCACTGCACTCCAGCCTGGGTGACAGAGCGAGGCCCTGTCTCAAAAAAACAAAAACAAAAGAAAACAAAAGCAAAAACTCAGA
>NW_012104818.1:3434-4529 GCF_000951045.1 Mandrillus leucophaeus | reverse complement strand
AGGAGCCTGTAATCCCAGCTAGGGAGGCGGAGGTTGCAGTGAGCCGAGATGGCACCACTGCACTCTAGCCTGGGCAACACAGCAAGACTCCATCTAAAAAAAAAAAAAAAAAAAAAAGCTGGGCATGGTTGTGTGCATTTGTAATCCCAACTACTTGGGAGGCTGAGGCGAGAGGATCAGTTGAACCCAGGAGAGGGAAGTTGCAGTGAGCCAAGATCAAGCCACTGCACTCCAGCCTGGGCGACAGAGCATGACTCTGTCTCAAACAAACAAAATTCCCTTAGGTCTGCTAGGCCATGTCTTTTCTGTTCTGTATTCCTCCTTCTCCCTTCTTGTCTTTCTCTCTCTCTCTCTCTCTCTCACACACACACACACACACACACACACACACACACTCCAGCTGTCAGTAGAAGAGCCAGAGTCAGCATCTTGAGGCCTCCTGGAGCAGAGATTTTCTGGAAAGTCTTCAGGGAAGACTCTGCTGAGCTCAGTGACAATTGCCACCCGGCCACTGGCCAGATTACATTTCCTGGGTCACTTTGACCTTCTCAAAGTCTGCAGCCACCACTGAGCTGGTAATTCACTTGAACCTGGGAGGCAGAGGATGCAGTGAACAGAGATCACGCCATGGGAAAAACAACCCAGGTGGCTTCACCTGTCTGTAAACATGGACCCACCATTCCTAAGGTACAGCATTAGCAAGAAAAACAAAACTAAGGAATTAAAAAAATAAAACTCTGAAGATAGACGAAAGAGTCAACTCTTTTTTTCTTTTTTTGAGATGGAGTCTTTCTCTGTCGCCCAGGCTGGAGTGCAGTGGCGTGATCTCTGCTCACTGCAACCTCAGGTTCAAGTGAATTTCCTGCCTCAGCCTCCCTAGTAGCTGGGATTATAGACGTGCATCACCATGCCTTGCTAATTTTGTATTTTTAGTAGATAAGGTTTCACCATGTTGGCCAGGCTGGTCATGAACTCCTGACCTCAGGTGATCAACCTGCTTCAGCCTCACAAAGTGCTGGGATTACAGGTGTGAGCCACTGTGCCCGGCTTTTGTTGTTGTTTTTTAAGACAAGTTCTCACTCTGTCATCCAGGCT
>NW_012104818.1:0-1434 GCF_000951045.1 Mandrillus leucophaeus | reverse complement strand
TTTTTTTTGAGACGGAGTTTCGTTCTTGTTGTCCAGGCTGGAGTACAGTGGTGTGATCTCAGCTCACTGCAACCTCCACTTCCCAGGTTCAAGCGATTATCCTGCCTCAGCCTCCCAAGTAGCTGGGATTACAGGCATGCGCCACCATGCTCAGCTAATTTTGTATTTTTACTAGAGATGGGGTTTCACCATGTTGGTTAGGCTGGTCTCGAACTCCTGACCTCAGGTGATCCACCTGCCTTGGTCTCCCAAAGTGCTGGGATTACAGGTGTGAGCCACTCTGCCTGGCCTAAGGTTTCCTTTTA
Organism: Mandrillus leucophaeus; assembly: GCF_000951045.1. Taxonomy (NCBI): domain Eukaryota; kingdom Metazoa; phylum Chordata; class Mammalia; order Primates; family Cercopithecidae; genus Mandrillus; species Mandrillus leucophaeus. The sequence continues at coordinate 1,129 of NW_012104818.1, read as the reverse complement.
AAAATCAATTTTTTTTTGTTAACATAGAGATGGGGTTTCACTATGGTGCCCAGGCTGGTCTCGAACTTCTAGATTCAAGCAATTTACCCACTTTGGCCTCCCAGAGTGCTGGGATTACAGGCATAAGCCACTGTGCCCGACCCATCATAAGGTTTTCTTTCAAACAAAATCAGAAATAAAATGTTATTGATTTGTTACTGGCAGGGACTCAATATTCACCCTGAGATGCTATTGAACTAAAGTGTGCTAACTGTGGCTTACAAATAATTGAAGCACCAGCTAATACTATTTAAATCCTTAACCAGTGAAAGAAACAGAGTTATGATTTCCTAAAAGGCCAATATTTATTTCTTTATAGAGACAGGGTCTTGCTATGTTGCCCAGTCTGGTCTAGAACTCCTGGCTTCAAGTGTTCCTCCTGCCTTGGCCTCACAAATATTGGGATTACAGCCATGAGCCACCATGCCCGGCCCTCATTCCATTAGGCTTATATAAATATAATGATTCGTGTTAAACCTTTTGTGTTTAGGCTGGGCACAGTGGCTCACACCTACAATCCCAGTACTTTGGGAAGCTGAGGCAGGAGGATCACTTGACCCCAGGAGTTGAAGACTAACTGGGCAACATAGCAAGACCCTGTCTCTAAAAAAAAAAAATATGTATATATATATATATAAAAATTAGCCACATGACACAGTGCGGTGGCTCACGCCTGTAGTCCCAGCACTTTGGGAGGCTGAGGCAGGCAGATCACTTGAGGTCAGAAGTTCGAGGCAAGCCTGGCCAATATGGTAAAATGCTGTCTCTACTAAAAATACAAAAATTAGCTGGACACATTGGTGCATGCCTGTAATCCTAGTACTTGGGAGGCAGGAGAATCACTTAAACCTAGGAGGTGTAGGTTGCAGTGAGCCAAGATTGCACCACTGCACTCCAGCCTGGGCAACAGAGTGAGACTCTGTCTAAAAAAAAAAAAAATTAGCCAGGCATGGTGGCATATACCTGTAGTCCCAGCTACTTAGGAGGCTGAGATGGGAGGATCGCCTGAGTCCAGGAGGTCAAGGCTGCAGTGAGTTATAAATCGGATCATAGCACTCCAGCTGAGACCCTGTTCCCCCCACCAAAAAAA
>NW_012104817.1:524-1422 GCF_000951045.1 Mandrillus leucophaeus | reverse complement strand
AACAACACAGGAGCAGCCTGTAATGCAATCACAGACATCCTGTCTGCTTAGTGTGTCTGACGTTCATTCCTTTTCATGGTTGAATCTGTCCATTGGACTGACATTGCACTGATGGACTACAGTTTGCTCGTCCATTCACCATTGGATGGCAATCCAGGGTCTTCCTAGCTTGAATTTATTACAAATAAAGCTGTTCTGAACATTCTCATATGTGCCTTTTGTAGGCACATGTCCTTGTTTCTCTTGCTGAGTCATCGGGTGGACTTGAACTTGAACCGGCAAAGCTAGTCTCTGGAGATAGAAATCAGGGCAGTGGTTCCCTTTCGGGAAATGGACTAGAAGGGGCATGAGGGACTGTCTGACACCATGAAGAAGACTTGCATCTTGATCTAGCCAGTAAGTACCAAAGTACTATCACTTATTAGAAAATCAAAACTTGGAGCACTGGCTCACACCTGTAATCCCAGCACTCTGGGAGGCCAAGGTGGGTGGATCACTTGAGGTCAGGAGTTCAAGACCAGCCTGGGCAACATAACGAGCCCGTCTCTACAAAAAGCAAAAAGTAATTCGCTGCAGATGGTGGCATTCCCCTGTAGTGTCAGCTACTCGGGAGGCTGAGGCAGGAGAATCACTTGAGCCCAGGGGACTGAGGCTGCAGTGAGCCATGATTTTGCCATTGCACTCCAGCCTGGGCAACAGAGGGAGACTCTGTCTCAAAAAAAAAAAAAGAAAAAAGAGAAAAAGAAGAAGAAGAAGAAAAGAAAATCAAGGTATATGTTTAAGATGCATGCGATTGCCGGGCGCGGTGGCTCACGCCTGTAATCCCTGCACTTTGGGAGGCTGAGGCGGGCGGATCACGAAGTCAGGAGATCAAGACCATCCTGGCTAACACGGTGAA
>NW_012104817.1:0-259 GCF_000951045.1 Mandrillus leucophaeus | reverse complement strand
GGCCGGGTGTAGTGGGTCACGCCTGTAATCCCAGCATTTTGGGAGGCTGAGGCGGGCGGATTATTGAGGTCAGGAGATCAAGACCATCCTGGCCAACATGGTGAAACTCTGTCTCTGCTAAAATACAAAAAATTAGTCAGGCGAGGTGGCGGGTGCCTGTAGTCCCAGCTACTCAGGAGGCTGAGGCAGGAGAATCACTTGAACCTGGGAGACAGAGGTTGCAGCGAGCCAAGATCGCGCCCCTGCCCTCCAGCCTGGC
>NW_012104816.1:0-1861 GCF_000951045.1 Mandrillus leucophaeus | reverse complement strand
AGATAATTTTTGTATTTTTAGTAGAGACAGGATTTCACCATATTGGTCAGGCTGGTCTTGAACTCCTGACCTCAGGTGATCCACCCCCATTGACCTCCCAAAGTCCTGGGATTACAGGCGTGAGCCACTGTGACCTGCAGGGCTCATTCATTCTAATCCCGTATGGTCTCATCTTAACTAATTACTTATATAGAGACCCTATTTCCAAATAAGGTCATGTGAGGAAAAACCAACTCAAACCGTGTTTTTTGGCTGAATACGGTGGCTCATGCCTATCATCTCAGCACTTTGGGAGGCCAAGGTGGGCGGATCACTTGAGGCTAGGAGTTTGAGACCAGCCTGGCCAACATAGCAAAACCCCGTCTTTACTAAAAAATACAAAAAAATACAAAAATTAGCCTGAGTAGCAGGCACCTGTAGTCCCAGCTACTCAGGAGGCTGAGGCAGGAGAATCGCTTGAACCCAGGAGGTGGAGGTTTCAGTGAGCCGAGATAGCACAACCACATTCCAGCCTGGGTGACAGAGTGAGACTCCATCTCAACACACACACAGACAACACTACTGTGTTTTCCCTCTGTTGTCACAAGACAACAATCATCACAGAAGACTTCTGTGACCAAATGTGTGGATTCTCCCCATACACCCAGCAAGAATCAATTCTGCAGCCGACGCCAGCTGGTGTCTTCCAATTCAACTCAATTCTCATGCTGTCTACCTGGAGATGGCCTCAGAAACCACAGGTTGAGGGCTTGGTCCCATAAGACCACCCCTCATCCCACCAGTCACAAGTCTGGGCTTTGGGAATATCTGACTAACTGGCTTCTAGTTGGGGTTCCTATAGCACCCTCTTTGGGTTCAATTAATTTGCTAGAGTAGCTCACACAACTCAGGGAGACCTGTTTGTCCATTTATTTCAAAGGATGTTTTATTTTATTTTCTCCTCAGACATACTTTATCATCACTTAACGTCGGTAGCTCAGAGGAAACTTTAAAAGCTACAAACAGGCCGGGCACGGTGGCTCACACCTGTAATCCCAGCACTTTGGGCGGTCGAGGCAGGTGGATCACTTGAGGTCAGGAGCTGGAGACCAGTCTGGCCAACATGGTGAAATCCCGTCTCTACTAAAAATACAAAATTAGCTGGCTGTGGTGGCAGGAGCCTGTAATCCCAGCTACTTGGGATGCTGAGGCAAGATAATTATCAGCTGAACCCGAGAGGCAGAAGTTGCAGTGAGCTGAGATCACGCCTCTGCACTCCAGCCTGGGCAACAGAGAGGGACTCTGTCTCAAAAAAAAAAAAAAAAAAAAAAGATAAAGGCTACAAATGGACAGTTAGATGAAGAGATACATAGGGTGAGGACTGGAAGACTCCCAAGTACAGAAGTTTCTGTCCTGGTGGAGTTGGACACGTGGATGAGTTGGGGTTTTTTATTGTTGCCCAGGCTGGAGTACAGTGGCACTAACTCGGCTCACTACAACCTCTGCCTCCCGTGCTCAAGTGATCCAGCCCCCTCAGCCTCCCAAGTAGCTGGGACCACAGGCATGTGCCACCATGCCCAGCTAATTTTTTTTTTTTTTAGTTTTGGTAGAGATGGGGTCTGTCTATATTGCTCAGGCTGGTGGTCAACTCCTGGGCTCAAGCCATCCACCCATCTCGCCCTCCCAAAGTGCTCTGATTATAGGCGTGAGCCACTGCACCTGGCCGTGGATGAGTTCTTATTCACCTTCCTGTCAGCCTCCACATGAAGTTTCCCAAACGCTGTCCTCTTAGGCCTTTTTAAAAAGAAATTAATTAAAAAATTAAGGACAGGGTCTCACTATGTTGCCCAGGCTGGTCTTGAACTCCTGGTCTCAAGTGATC
>NW_012104815.1:3835-4634 GCF_000951045.1 Mandrillus leucophaeus | reverse complement strand
AAAAAAAAAAAAAAAAAAAAGGAAAAATGGTTCCAGCCACACATAATCAACAATATAGAAGATAATCTCACATATAATCAACAATATAGAAGACAATCTTTTTAATAAAGAGAAAAGGCCGGGGGTGGTGGCTCACACCTGTAATCCCAGCACTTTGGGAGACTGAGGTGGATGGATCACGAGGTTAGGAGTTCAAGAGCAGCCTGGCCAACATGGTGATACCCCATCTCTACTAAAAATACAAAAATCAGCCAGGCCTCATGGGGTATATCTGTAACCCCAGCTACTTGGGAGGCTGAGGAAGGAGAATCGCTTGAACTCAGGAGACAGAAGTTACAGTGAGCCAAGATCACGCCACTGTATTCCAGGCTGGGTAACAGAGCAAGACTCCATCTCAGAAAAAAAAATAAATAAAGAGAAAAGTATTATTATCAAGCACATTCTAGGGTAAGAAAATAGGACTGGTCAGAGAAAAAACTGAGTACATTTGAAAAACAAATTACAAACAATAAACATTTTGCCCCCTTAAATCATGCATTCCACTTATATTTCAAAAAAAGTCTATAATTGTCAAGTATATTGTTGAATAATCACAAAATTAGTAACTTACAATGGAAACAATCTCAAATTGTTTTTTTATAAAATGCATTAACTCACCTGGTAGCGATCAACCATCAGAAATGCATAGGATTCTGAAAGTTCCTTATCTAAGCGACCATCAAACTTCAGTTCTCTTCGCTTTTCTGTAAACTAAATGAAATTAAATCTATAACAACGCCTTAGCATGTGATTATGTTTT
>NW_012104815.1:0-625 GCF_000951045.1 Mandrillus leucophaeus | reverse complement strand
AAAAAAAAATCAGCCAGGCATGGTGGTGCATGCCTGTAGTCCCAGCTACTTAGGAGGCTGAGGCAGGAGGATCCTTTGAGCCCAGGAGTTCAAGGATGCAGTGAGCCATGTTCATGCCACTGCACTCCAGCCTGGGAGACAGAGCAAGACCCTGTCTCAAAAATAAAAATAAAAAATAAAATGCTGCACTCACGTGGCTTCTTGTATAATCCATAAAAAGTAGTAGAACATTTATTATGACAACTTAGTAAAATGAAAACATGTCAGGCTTTGGAGTCAAACCTGGACACAAATACCAAACCCAGCATTACTGGCTTGGAATAAGATGCAGGTAAATAAATTACTTATATAGCTCAGCTCTCTCATATATAAAACAGCAAACTCCAGCAGCCCTAATAACCACTATATGCCACACGCCATACATAAGACAACACGTGGAAAAAGCTCTAAACATAGCATCCAACACATAGTAGGATATTAAGGTTATTTTTTGGTTTCTGAGACGGAGTCTTGCTCTGTCACCCAGGTGGAGCGCTGTGGTGCAATCCCGGCTCACTGTAAACTCCACCCCCTGGGTTCAAGCGGTTCTCCTGCCTCAGCCTCCCGAGTAGCTGGGATTACAGGC
>NW_012104814.1:355-1950 GCF_000951045.1 Mandrillus leucophaeus | reverse complement strand
TTGATAAATTGTGATTTGTTGCTTTGGATTGCTGAAACCAAATGCTTCAGAACACAGCTGCCTTTGGAAGTTGGCTCACCAAGAAATTTTTTAAACAAGGAGAGCAGCAATTTGTATATGTAGTCTAATAGAGTCTCATGGGATTGGTTTCCTTCATTAGCCATCAGTTAGCTTGACTTTTCCAAATTGTTAATTTTATTTTCTCCAAGAGAATAAGTATCAAATATCACTATCAATTTTCATTTCATAAAGGGCATGTAATTCCTAAAGTGTTAAGTGTGCCAAAAGTCACCATCCTTCTTGCATTTGTAGGAACAAAGGCTCCTAAGAAGAACTTCATTCTCTTCTGTATAAAGATGCCTGTTTTGATAGAGAGCAGTCCTGGATAATAAGTTTGTTTTCCTACAGTTGAGGCGGACTTTTCATTATGGAAAAGCAAGAGTTTGGCTGTGTATGGTGGCACATGCCCATAACCCCAGCCACTTGGGAGGCTGAGGCCGAGGCAGGAAGATTGCTTGAGCCCAGGAGTTCGACACCGGCCTGGGCAACATAGTGACTCCCCATCTCTACACAAAATTGTAAAATTAGCCAGGTGCAGTGGTGTGCACCTGTAGTCCCAGTTACTTGGGAGGCTGAGGCAGGGGAATCACTTGAGCCCAGAGGTTTGGGGTTACAGTGAGTGTCACTGCACCCCAGCCTGGGTGACAGAGTGAGACTCTCTCTTTGAGAGAGAGGCTGGGCCCGGTGGCTCACACCTGTAATCCCAGCACTTTGGGAGGCCCAGGCAGGTGGATCACTTGAGGTCAGGAGTTCAAGACCAGCCTGGCCAACATGGTGAAACCCCACCTCTACTAAAAATACAAACAACATTAGCCAGGCACGGTGGCAGGTGCCTGTAATCCCAGCTACTCAGGAGGCTGAGGCAGGAGAACTGCTTGAACCCAGGAGGTGGAGGTTGCAGTGAGCCGAGATCGCACCACTGCACTCCAGCCTGGGCGACAGAGCAAAGCGCCGTCTCAGAAAAATAAAAGAGAAAGAGAAAAAAGAAAAAGAAAGGAAGGCAGGAAGGAAGAAAGGAAAGGACAGGAAAGGAAAGGAGGAAGAAAGGAAGGAAGAGTGATGAAAATTTTATAGTATGAAGTGTATGGGTAAGGTACACAAGTCTTTTTTTTTCTCTTTTTTTGGGACCCCTGTCAGAAACTAAATTTTGTTCATCACATTATTCTAATAGAATGTCTCACACGGCAGGCAGCGAGCTATTGAAGTTCATTATCCTAGGAGGTATTAACGAAACAAATGAACTTTAAAAGTTCAGATAAACTCATGGGTGATAAATTATTAAGGGGACTCATCAAGAGAAACCACCAAAAATATTCTCAGAGACGTCAAGGAACACCTTGGCACATTGTGAGCTGGAAGGACCCTGATTTTGACCTGGTTCTGACCTACCATCTTTTTTTTGGCTTTTTTTTTTTTGAGACAGGGTCTTGCTTTGTCATTCAGCCAGGAGTGCAGTGGTGTGAACATGGCTCACTGCAGCCTTAACCTCTCGGGCTTAAGCGGTCCTTCCCCCTCAGCTCCCCAAGTAGCTGGGA
>NW_012104814.1:0-305 GCF_000951045.1 Mandrillus leucophaeus | reverse complement strand
CAGCCAGGAGTGCAGTGGTGTGAACATGGCTCACTGCAGCCTTAACCTCTCGGGCTTAAGCGGTCCTTCCCCCTCAGCTCCCCAAGTAGCTGGGACTACAAGTGAGCGACACCCTTCCTGGCTAATGTTGTTGTTTTTTTTTTTTTTGAGACGGAGTCTCGCTCTATCACCCAGGTTTGAGTGCAGTGGCGCAATCTCTGCTCACTGCATGCTCCACCTCCTGGGTTCACGCCGTTCTCCTGTCTCAGTCTCCCAAGTAGCTGGGACTACAGGCGCCCGCCACCACGCCTGGCTAATTTTTGTAT
>NW_012104813.1:0-1498 GCF_000951045.1 Mandrillus leucophaeus | reverse complement strand
TGCCTGATTGCCCTGGCCAGAACTTCCAACACTGCGTTGAATAGGAGTGGTGAGAGAGGGCATCCTTGCCTTGTGCCAGTTTTCAAAGGGAACACTTCCTGTTTTTGCTCATTCAGTATGACATTGGTTGTGGGTTTGTCATAAATAGCTCTTATTACTTTGAGAAACATCCCATCAATACCTAATTTATTGAGAGTTTTTAGCATGAAGGGCTGTTGAATTTTGTTGAAGGCCTTTTCTGCATCTATTGAGATAATCATGTGGTTTTTGTCTTTGGTTCTGTTTATATGATGGATTACATTTATTGATTTGCGTATATTGAACCAGCCTTGCATCCCAGGGATGAAGCCCACTTGATCATGGTTGATAAGCTTTTTGATTTGCTGCTGGATTCGGTTTGCCAGTATTTTATTGAGGATTTTTGCATTGATATTCATCAGTGATATTGGTCTAAAATTCTCTCTTTTTGTTGTGTCTCTGCCAGGCTTTGGTATCAAGATGACGCTGGCCTAATAAAATGAGTTAGGGAAGATTCCTTCTTTTTCTATTGATTGGGATAGTTTCAGAAGGAATGGTACCAGGTCTTCTTTGTACCTCTGGTAGAATTTGGCTGTGAATTCTTCTGGTCTTGGACTTTTTATGGTTGGTAGGCTATTAATTATTGCCTCAATTTCAGAACCTGTTATTGATCTATTCAGGGATTCAACTTCTTGCTGGTTTAGTCCTGGGAGGGTGTATGTGTCCAGGGATTTATCCATTTCTTCTAGATTTTCTAGTTTATTTGCATAGAGGTGTTTATAATATTCTCTGATGGTAGTTTGCATTTCTGTGAGATTGGAGGTGATATCCCTTTTATCATTTTTTATTGCGTCTCTTTGATCCTTCTTTCTTTTCTTCTTTATTAGTCTTGCTAGTGGTCTATCAATTTTGTTGATGTTTTCAAAAAACCAGCTCCTGGATTTGTTGATTTTTTGAAGGGTTTTTTTATATCTCTATCTCCTTCAGTTTTGCTCTGATCTTAGTTATTTCTTGCCTTCTGCTGGCTTTTGAATGTGTTTGCTCTTGCTTCTCTAGTTCTTTTAATTGTGATGTTAGGGTGTCAATTTTAGATCTTTCCTGCTTTCTCTTGTGGGCATTTAGTGCTATAAATTTCCCTCGACACACTGTTTTAAATGTGTCCCAGAGACTCTGCAATGTTGTGTCTTTGTTCTCATTGGTTTCAAAGAACATCTTTATTTCTGCCTTCATTTTGTTATGTACCCAGTAGTCATTCAGGAGCAGGTTGTTCAGTTACCATGTAGTTGAGTGGTTTTGAGTGAGTTTCTTAATCCTGAGTTCTATTTTGATTGCACTGTGGTCTGAGAGACAGTTTGTTTTAATTTCTGTTCTTTTACATTTGTTGAGGGGTGCTTCACTTCCAATTATGTGGTCAATTTTGGAATAAGTGTGATGTGGTGCTGAGAAGAATGTATATTCTGTTGATTTGGGGTGGAGAGTT
>NW_012104812.1:3002-4771 GCF_000951045.1 Mandrillus leucophaeus | reverse complement strand
GGCATTTAGTTAGAAGTCAGGAGACCTGGTCCTTCGTTCTGTCCCTGCTATTAATAATGACGGTAATAAAAATAGTTCACACTCCCATACTTTTGCATTGTGTCAGACACTACGTTAAAAATACAGAAAGGTTGTAGAGGTTGAAATCCTAACTCACAAGGAAACTCAGTCAGGCAGTCAGAATATAGTTTATTTTCTTCCATGTTTGTTCTAGCTTTCCTCTTAAGCTTCATGCACTGGTTCCTAGAAAATAAAATAGTATTTAGCACAGTCTAAATTTAGCCAACTCAGTACTTTTAATCTGTGCTGTCCAATAATATAGCCACTAGACACATACTCGTTTTTGAGGACTTTTAAAATTTGACTAATCAAAATTAACAGACTGTAAATACAAAATACACATCAGATTTCAATGACTTTGTATGAAAAAACATAAATCTAGTAATTGTTATATTCACTGCATGTTGAAATAATATTTCGACAATATAGGTTAAAACATATTGTTCAAATTAACTTCATTGTTTCTTTTTCTTTTTCTTTTTTATTTATTGTATTTATTTATTTTTTTTTTTGAGACGGAGTCTCACTCTGTCACCCAGGCTGGAGTGCTGTGGAGTGATCTTGGCTCACTGCAAGCTCCGCCTCCTGGGTTCGCACCATTCTCCCACCTCAGCCTCCTGAGTAGCTGGGACTACAGGTGCCTGCCACCACGCCCAGCTAATTTTTTGTATTTTTGGTAGAGATGGGGTTTCACCATGGTCTCGATCTCCTGACCTGGTGATCCGCCTGCCTTGGCCTTCCAAAGTGCTGGGATTGCAGGCGTGAGCCCCTGTCTTTTTACTTTTATTTAATATGACTATGAGAAAATGTAAAACTATGTATCTATTCATCTAATGTTTCTGTCCCACTCCTGAGGTGTTCTCAGTGTTTCCTTCTCAATTTGAACTCTTCACTCTGCAGGGGAGAATTGCCAGGTTGGGAAATGACTAGCTTTTTCTTCACATTTCTTCACTGGATAAATCAGTGAGAGTCAGTGACTTAAATATCCATCAAGTAAGATTTTTAGCAGGCTCATTTTCATTTCTCACACTGATCTGTAAGTTCAATCTAGAGCTAGTTGTGGAACAATGGAAGCTAAAGTACTTTTTTTCTTTAAAAAATCACTGATTCTTTTGTGTTATTTATAATTTGGTTTAGTATTCAAAAAAAAAAAAAAAGAAAAGAAAAAAAAAGAATGAAAACGGATGCAATTTAATGAGCCACACAAGATCCCTGTAGTGGCTGAAGCTTGTGACTCTTACAGATGGTGATCTCGACTCTGTCTCTGGCTGGAACTCTGAGGGGGTTTCTAGCTTATTCAGCTCACTTTGGTGCCTACTGGCTGCAAATCCTGACTCCTTGTACCATCCCCATGTAGCTCACTGGCCTGGGGGTCCTGTCCTGTCCACCACTCTGTTGATGGATCTCTGTCACCTTTCCTGGCAGGAACCTTGATAGCCAATGGATCTTCCCTTGACATGGGCCCCTTTAGGAATGAGGGAGTCTCAAGGAACTATGCAGCTGATGTCCCTCTGTGTGAACACTCTGCCCTGTCTGATACCTGGAGGTGGCTGTGCCCAGCTGGCAGAGATACATAGCAAGTCTTTCTGTGCTGCCCCTACCAGCGTAGCCTAATGGTGATGAAATTGGCAGTATTTGCAATAGTTAATACACAGCTTCAGAAACTAGATTGCTTGGATTGATCCTGCCTGTGCCTCTGACCATGTGAT
>NW_012104812.1:0-436 GCF_000951045.1 Mandrillus leucophaeus | reverse complement strand
ATAGGATGATTATAAAATTTAAATGAAGTAGTACATATAAAATACCAAATAAAATTTATAGCATATAGAAATTTATTTATTATTGTATTCACTAACTATTTCCCCAAAGTTTTACTATGCAACTGGGCATTATTTCAAGCACTGTGAATGCATAGGTGAATAGTATAAAAATTTCTGCCCTTATCATGCTCACTTCATCATGAGAAATTTACCAGCAAATGTTATTTTCCAACTTCTAGCATACTTTTTCCAGTATTGCATGGTTCTTTTCTAGCTCCTAGGACCAGAACCTAGCATTAGGACCTAGTTATACTGAATCTCAAGCAAGTAAAAATTTTCTTATTTTTTACTGACAAATTAAAGTTAATATTGGTTTCACATGTATCCTAAATCAGTTGTTTGAATGGTATAATCATACTTTGGGAGGACTCAAAGC
>NW_012104811.1:2852-3416 GCF_000951045.1 Mandrillus leucophaeus | reverse complement strand
TTTGGTGGTTAGGTTTCAACATGAATTTCAGAGCGGACACCACATTTAAACCAAAGCAGATATCTGTGTATGTGTGTACATGTGTGCATGTCTGTTTATTGTGTGTGTATATATATATGCATAAGTATATATTTATAGGTATTCATACATACACACATATATATATAAGATATATATTATATATATGTAACAATAGACAGAGAGAGAGAGAGATTGAGTCAAGCTTAAAATAAAGAAATGGGCCAGGTATGGCGGCTCACTCCTGTAATCCCAGCACTTTGGGAGGCCGAGGTGGGTGCATCAACTGAGGTCAGGAGTTCCAGACCAGCCTGACCAATATAGTGAAATCCTGTCTCTACTAAATATAAAAAGTTCATTGGGTATGGTGGCACATGCCTGTAATCCCAGCTACTGGGGAGGCTGGGGCAGGAGAATCGCTTGAACCTGGGAGGCAGAGGTTGCAGTGAGTCAAGATTGCTCTATTGCACTCCAGCCTGGTCAACAAGAGCAAAACTCCATCTCAAAATAATAATAATAATAATAATAATAATAATGAAATGGAGA
>NW_012104811.1:0-1232 GCF_000951045.1 Mandrillus leucophaeus | reverse complement strand
AAATAAATTTTCTCCTGAAATATAGAAAAACGTGTTCTCTAACTGCAAAAGCACAATGAATTTTGAGTAGCAAAGTAAAGTAATCTCCATTTTCAGAACATCATGGGTAAAGAAATAGTACTTCCATTTATTTCTATGTGTACACATGGAATTGTGGTAATATTTGAACAATTTAGATGCATAGTAACATCTAAAGTCCCTTCCAACTATACCAGCTATCAATTTGATCTGATTAAGATGAGTCTTAGATACTACCTGAAAATTAGGAATAACTATTGATTCTAACTGCATCAGAGGGATGTGTTCAATACAAAAGCAAGCATAATATTTTGTAGTTAAGTAAGAACTTTAGAGGAATATGCAAATATGAGCTGCTTGCTATCTCCATCACTGATTTGAACTCTTAAGGTGTCATTGTGTGTCTTTCACTTAATTATTGTTTCAAAGTTTATTGAAAATGTTTATTAACATGAAAAAATAAAACCAGAAAATAAAACATTGGAATGTCATGATAGTTATTTAGGGGAAAAGTTGTAAGACAGGATAGATGAAAAATTTTTTAAATTCTCATTTCCATTACAGCATCCTAACTATATCCAAATGATGTCATTTTAGGAATTAAATTGCTGCAATGAGCATAGAAATTCAAGGTCAAAAACTGCTTTCAAATATAAGAATTACTAATGATGAAGACTGATGATTTGGGGTTGTTCTGACCTCCTTAGAATTAGATCTAAACAGACAAATCTTCCAGCTTTGGAGACACCATATTAAACTGTCACTTTTCAAGACTGAACTGAGCTATATAGGGGAAATATGTGGAATAGTAACTGTATTAATGTAAACATTTACAGAAGGTTTTTTTTTTTTTTTTTTAAAGAAAGAAGATTTGGAAAATCAAGATTAAACACAAAGTCTTCTTGATAATAGTTTCATAAGTCACTCTCAATCTTAGGAAACTGACATTTATCAGTGAATCAACAAATAAAGTATGTAGTAGCAAATTTCAAATTTTAAAAATGGAAGAGGGAAAGATATAAATTGTCTTTGAGCTGCTTGTTTGGTTTATAATTTTTATATGACAAAGTGAAAACATATATTTTATAAAATATAGCATATATTATTTATAGAAAATGTTTCAGAAAAAAATCAATGTCTATAATACAGTGATTTCTCAAAAAACAGATTCTTTTAAGACTAAATTATTTCATTCAAGTATAGAATGAATTTTC
>NW_012104810.1:2075784-2078236 GCF_000951045.1 Mandrillus leucophaeus | reverse complement strand
TGGGTGCTGACGAGTTGATGGGTGCAGCACAGCAACATGGCACAAGTATACATATGTATCAAACCTGCACGTTATGCACATGTACCCTAGAACTTAAAGCATAGTAATAATAAAAAATAATAATAAAAAAATAAAAAAAAAGAAGAAAAGAGAGAAGAATGAAATAGACGCAATAAAAAATGATAAAGGGGATATCACCACTGACCCCACAGAAATACAAATTACCATCAGAGAATACTATAAACACCTCTACACAAATAAACTAGAAAATGTAGAAGAAATGAATAAATTCCTGGACACATACACCCTCCCAAGACTAAAGCAGGAAGAAGTTGAATCCCTGAATAGACCAATAACAGGCTCTGAAATTGAGGCAATAATTAATAGCCTACCAACCAAAAAAAGTCCAGGACCAGATGGACTCATAGCTGAATTGTACCAGAGGTACAAGGAGGAGCTGGCACCATTCCTTCTGAAACTATTCCAGTCAATAGAAAAAGAGGGAATCCTCCCTAACTCATTTTATAAGGCCAGCATCATTCTGATACAAAAGCCTGGCAGAGACACAACAGAAAAAGATAATTTTAGACCAATATCCTTGATGAACACTGATGCAAACATCCTCAATAAAATACTGGTAAACCAAATCCAGCAGCATCAAAAAGCTTATCCACCATGATCAAGTGGGTTTCATCCCTGGGATGCAAGGCTGGTTCAACATATGCAAATCAATCAACATAATCCAGCATACAAACAGAACCAAAGACAAAAACCATATGATTATCTCAATAGATGCAGAAAAGGTCTTTGACAAAATTCAACAGCCCTTCATGCTAAAAACTCTCAATAAATTCGGTATTATGGGATGTATCTCAAAATAATAAGAGTTATTTATGACAAATCCATAGCCAATATCATACTGAATGGGCAAAAACTGGAAGCATTCCCTTGAAAACTGGCAGAAGACAGGGATGCCTTCTCTCACCATTCTTATTCAACATAGTGTTGGAAGTTCTGGCCAGGGCAATCAGTCAGGAAAAAGAAATAATGGGTATTCATTTAGGAAAAGAAGAAGTCAAATTGTCCCTGTTAGCAGATGACATGATTGTATATTTAGAAAACCGCATTGTCTCAGCCCAAAATCTCCTTATGCTGATAAGCAACCTCAGCAAAGTCTCAGGATACAAAATCAATGTGCAAAAATCATAAGCATTCTTATATACCAATAACAGACAAACAGAGGGTCCAATCATTTTGAACTCCCATTCACAATAGCTTCAAAGAGAATAAAATACCTAGGAATCCAGCTTATAAGGTATGTAAAGGACCTCTTCAAGAAGAACTACAAACCACTGATCAAGGAAATAAGAGAGGATACAATCAAATGGAAGAACATTCCATGCTCATGGATAGGAAAAATCAGTATTGTGAAAATGGCCATACTGCTCAAGATTATTTATAGATTCAATGCCATCCCCATTAAGCTACCAATATCCTTCTTCACAGAATTGGAAAAAAACTACTTTAAAGTTCATAGGGAACCAAAAAAGACCCCACATTGCCAAGACAATCCTAAGTCAAAAGAACAAAGCTGGAGGCATCACGCTACCTGACTTCAAACTATACTGCAAGGCTACAGTAACCAAAACAGCATGGTACTGGTACCAAAACAGAGATATAGATCAATGGAACAGAACAGAGCCCTCACAAATAATACCACACATCTACAACCACCTGATCTTTGACTAACATGACAAAAACAAGAACTGGGGAAAGAATTTCCTATTTATTAAATGGTGCTGGGAAAACTGGCTAGTCATAAGTAGAAAGCTGAAACTGGACCCCTTCCTTACACCTTATACAAAAATTACTTCAAGATGGATTAAAGACTTAAATGTTGGACCTAAAACCATAAAAACCCTAGAAGAAAACCTAGCTAATACCATTCAGGACATAGGTATGGGCAAGGACTTCACGTCTAAAACACCAAAAGCAATGACAATAAAAGTCAAAATTGACAAATGGGATCTAATTAAACTAAAGAGCTTCTGCACAGCAAAAGAAACTACCATCAGAGTGAACAGGCAACATACACAATGGGAGAATACTTTTGCAATCTACTCATCTGACAAAGGACTAATATCCAGAACCTACAAAGAACTCAAACAAATTTATAAGAAAAAAACAAAATCCCACAGAAAAGTGGGCAAAGGATATGAACAGACACTTCTCAAAAGAAGACATTCATACAGCCAAGAGACACATGAAAAATGCTCATCATCACTGGCCATTAAAGAAATGCAAATCAAAACCACAGTGAGATACCATCTCACACCAGTTAGAATGGCGATCATTAAAAATTCAGGAAACAACAGGTGCTGGAGAGGATGTGGAGAAATAGGAACACTTTTACACTGTTGGTGGGATTGTAAACTAGTTCAACCATTGTGGA
>NW_012104810.1:2064078-2075474 GCF_000951045.1 Mandrillus leucophaeus | reverse complement strand
CTTGACCCAGCCATCCCATTACTGGATATATACCCAAAGGATTATGAATCATGCTACTATAAAGACACATGCACACGTATGTTTATTGTGGCACTACTCACAATAGCAAAAACTTGGAACCAATCCAAATGGCCATCAATGATAGACTGGATTAAGAAAATGTGGCACATATACACGATGGAATACTGTGCAACCATAAAAAAGGATGAGTTCATGTCTTTTGTAAGGACATGGATGAAGCTGGAAACCATCATTCTCAGCAAACTATTGCAAGGACAAAAAAACAAACACCGCATGTTCTCACTCACAGGTGGGAATTGAACAATGAGAACACTTAGATACAGGAAGGGGAAAATCACACACCAGGGATGGTCGTGGGGTGGGGGGAGGGAGGAGGGATAGCATTGTGAGATATACCTAATGTAAATGATGAGTTAATGGGTGCAGCACAACAACATGGCACATGTGTACATATGTAACAAACCTGCACATTTTGCACATGTACCCTAGAACTTGAAGTATAATAATAATAAATAATTATTTACTGATTTCTGTTACTTATAGACTAACACATTGATTCATTACTCTGATAGAGGCAAACTCAGATAAAAATGATTTTGACAATGGCATCATAGAATCTGGTAAATTTTCAGTAAAACCCCTTCCTATATGTAAACATTGTTTTTCTTTTACTTTAACTAAAGAGGGGGCAATTATGGCAGAAGGTATTGCCAGTTATTTGAATTATCAAAAAGTTATAAGAAATTTAATCTAAATTCATAAGTTTTCCACTTGCTTGTGATAAATAATTTGAGGAACACAGTAAGCCACCATGTACAGTAAAATATATTTTGTACAATTCCTAACTGATGAAATACTCATATCCCTTAAAATATGTTAGAAAAAAGACCCTTACCAGTATTGAGCTATTACTGGAACTTTAAGTGGAACAATAATTTGGAGTTAGCAGTTGCCCTGTTTTTTGCAAAAGTTTGACATTTCTGGATCCCACCTACCTAACACTGTATTCTCTGCATTTATTGTGTGGGTCAAAAATGCCTCCTGGGGAGAGACTGTCTCTCTGCCCCTCCTCTTACACTTCTTTCTCTTCTATCAACCCCCATTGAAAAACTGCTGGATCAAGAAGAATCTGAGACAATTCTGCTTTAAGAACATACCCATTTATTCCTCTATTTTATCTGTTCTACATTTAAGTCTCTATCTCTATTGATTTAAAATACTGAAGATACATAACCTCTATTATTCTCTAATGATAAAATTATGTCAATTCAAACTCCTTTTATCTCTCATTTTCAAGAAATATGTTGGAAGATGGCAATCACATAAATTTTCAGAAGTACGTGTAAATGAAATTATTATGAACATGTAATGGAAACAATTGGGAATTTTAGTGTAGATTTGTCATTAACTTGCTACAAACTTCTTAGAGATTTTATTTATCAGTGAAGTGTAGTTAATAATACCTTCAAATTCTGTGACATGGTAATGTTATTACAATAATATGGAATGATGTGTGTGTGATTATTTTACATGAAATATTGGGATAGTGTTATTTCTTTAAAGTGGGGTAAAGTTAATGTGTCCAGATATTTATGTATTCACAAATATATGTCTTCAGGCTTAAAGAATCTGATCACTAAATTCATCAGTTTCTGGCTAGTTATGTAAGATGTACAGTGATAAACAAATTATGAATATGACACCATCCCCTAATTTATACTTATATTTAAATTTGTACTTGGTGTGACAGTGAATCACATATATTTGTTACCATTTTCCATTAGTAATGAAGTCTTCTATATTGATACTACTGAAGTATGTTAAAATAGTACCTAATTTCCAGAAAACAGTTCTTAAACATGTACACAGCACATAATTAGTACCAAACCCTGTTTACCAGTACTAAGTAATTCCATAAATCTAACAAACAAAAAACCAGAAATACTATTACTACTTCATTTTAAAGACGATGAAACAAAATCACAGAGAGTCTTAAAAAGTGTAAAAACTTACATGTCAATTAAGTACTGGAATCCACATTATAATTCAGGTAATCTGACTAAAAAGTATATATTCTTCGCCACTAACAAGACAAAGAATGCATATATTTTATGTAAAAATAATTTTGATTTGATAGTCATTTTATTTTAAATTTTGAAAGGCATTTTGAACTCTAAAAATTCAATATACTTCAAGTTTGCCACCTGGTAGCTGCTTTGACAAAATTCTATTTCAATTTTCTTCAAAAATTAATATCTGAATTAAGTGTTGAATGCAAGTTGTGATTTGTGAATGTCCTATTTGTTTTTCTCTTGCTAGTCATGTCAACAATGGAATTGGGCATTTTTGCTTATACATAGAAGGCAGAATTCTGGCAGGAGAGAATATGACAGAGAGAGAAGATGAAAAACATTAATCAACTATAAGGTATCAATCAACATGTTTATGAGAATAACTTTATAAACTGCTAATCCTTCCCTAATAACACATGGCACAAAAATGGGGGTGGGACAAGATGATACTAAATTTTAAAAATATTCTGCTAACATTTTAAATTATGCATTATTCTATATGCATAATTTGCATTGGATATATGCATTTTTATATATCCAACATTTAAATAAAATTTATTTGGTATAAAAGCCAGTCTAGTGAAGTAGCATCACTAATAAATTTGACAGTTTCAATGATCAAGTACAGATAATGTATTGCTACCATAGAATACATTTCACACCTTTCTACAACAATTTACTTTCTGAATATAAGTCAAGGACATGTAATTTATCTTTTTCGTCAAAGTCAACTAAAATATTTACAGTTTTAAGGTAAGCATTTTATGACATACTGCATTATTTTCTTATTATCTGTATGTCATAAGTATCTTTTGATTTCTATAATTAAACTTTAAAGTACAGTGGAATTTTAACCAGTCTCATTTTGGTAATTTTAAAGTTAAAATTAATATACAAAATAAAAGTCTCACCTAGATTTGGATGCTGCTTCTGATTATATCAAGTTTATGAAAATTACTAACAAGCCACTATCTTTTCCAAACGTTTGTATTTGTTCCTTTTTTTCTCAACACAGTGCTTGACATATACCTGATAACAAGAATGTTAAGAAATATTTGGACAATTTTACATAAGGCTATAAAATAAAAAATAATTATTTGATCATGAAACCTAGGTCTCAATTAGCGACTTCAAATCCCTCCCTGATGCACAGAGAAGAAATAAGAACATACCAGCCCAAATTATATTATATTAATTCAAACTATTTCTTATTTTCTAAAAAACTGATAAACATCCTAAGAGATGTTTAGTTTATTTCTCATGATGTTAAACATATTGCATAATTGTAAATTATTAATGAATATAATGATTATAAAGGATTTCAATTAGAAAAGGAAACTTTGAAGTCTTTTCATTGCATTTTAAATAAAATGTATAGATTGGGAGCCAAGATGGATGACTAGATGCAGCCAGGAAGAGCATCTCCAACAGAGATCAGATGATGAAGAAGGATGGTATACTCTGGTTCCTGGCCCCGAGAGGGTTTGGGGGAAGAGGTGAATTAAATAGATGAGGGGTGACCCACTCTCATCACAGACCTCCAGAATCCTAGCTGCAGGAGACCCTATGACCCCCATGGACATTTGAGCTAACAGGGAGAGTGGCTTGGAGAGGTGATAGGGATAAGACTCCAGCCTATGCAGAGCCAAGAGGGTTTGGCATGGGAACAGCTGCCATGGAACATGACCAAGACATCTATCCTCCAATGTTCACTATGCTCCTTTAGGGGGCATTGACTTTTGTTGACTGTTGAACCTGGACACAGCAGGGTGGTATTACCTGTGGGATGGGAAGGTCTATTCTGAGTACCCCACTGTGTGCTGGCCTCTGACACGGTCATTGCAGTCATTGCCTGGTCATGCCTACTTGCAGCACAGCCTTGGATGCCTGAGGGGGTGTGGGGCAGTTTCTTGGCAGCTGACATTATAGCTCCTTTGCCAGCAGACCAAGCACAATCATCGAAAAGATTTAAAAGACAAGACCCTACTGATGGCACCCACCCATCCACAGCCTCCTCCTATCGCTCTGACAGCATGCATTTGCTCATGGACTTCTGCACCACTTTGCTGGTGCAAGAAGGTACACAGAACTCACTGCCCCATTGCCACTCACACATGCATGTGCAGACCTATGGCTGCCACCCTGCCTCCACTAGCATGGTTGCACTCTGCCTCGCCACCACTACTGATGCGAATGTGCACACACAGACCTGCCACCCAACTTCTGCTGTTGCCCCACCCCAGCTGACACACATACCCCACTTCACCACCACTGCCACTAACATATGTACACAAGCACGGACCCCACTGCTGATTCCACTTTGCCACCACCACCACTAACACATGTGTACAAGCATGGATCCCACTTTATCAGCACCATGATAAAACACTTTGGCTGGTACTTCTGACCTGAGTGTTATTGTTAATGAATGAGGAACACCTTGGCCCCTCCAGGGCAGGAGGTGCTCAACCTCGAGAGGCTAGAGAACAAAGCCATGGGCCAGGTACCAGCCCCCAAGTGTTAGAGCATACAGCCCAGGAGTGCTGGGTTGAGCCTTGGCCCAGTACAATCTTCCAGAAATGAAACTAGTCAACTGAACCTACCTTACACCACTCTCAAGGACATCAAATAATATAAAAACAAACAAACAAAAAAACCCATCCAAACGACAACAACTTCAAAGATTAAAAGAACATCAGTCCACACCGATGAGAAAGAACCAACACAAGAAGTCTGGCAACTCAAAAAAGCCAAAGTGTCTTCTTACTGCCAAATGATGTACCAGTTCCCCAGCAACAGTTCTCAACCAGGCTGAAATGGCTGTAATGAGACACATAGAATTCAGAATCTGGATTAGGATGATAATCAAGCTTCAGGAGAAAGTTGAAACCCAATCTAAGGAATCCAATAAAATGATATAAGAGCTGAAAAACAAAATAGCCATTTTAAGAGGGAAAAAACAACAACAACAACAACAACCTGATAGAGCTGAAAAAGTTACTACAGGAATTTGATAAAATTAGAAATATTAGCAGCAGAATAGACTAAACTGAGGAAATAATCTGAGAGATCAAAGACTTGTTCTTCAAATCAACACAGTCAGACAAAAATAAAGAAAAAATAATTTAAATAATGAACAAAACCTCCAAGAAATGTGGGATTCTGTAATGTGAGATTATGTAACGTGTAAATGTGAGATTAGTGCTATACATGAAACCAAACCTAGGATTTATTTGCATTCCTGAAAGAGAGGGAGAGATAAGAACCAACTTGGAAAAAATATTTGATGATATTGTCAATGAACATTTCTTCTATGTTGTTAGAAAAGTCAACATTCTATTTCAGAAAAGGCAGAGAACCCCTGTGAGATACTATACAAGACGTCCTTCCCCAAGACACATAATCATCAAATTTCCCAATGTCAATGTGAAATAAAAAAATATTAAAAGCATTTAGAGACAGGCGACCAACAAAGGGAACTCCATCAGGCTAACAGCAGATCTTTCAATAGAAATCCTATATGCTAGAAGAGATTGAAGACTTACATACAGCATTCTTTAGGAAACACAATTCTAAGCAATAATTTCATATCCAGTCAACTAAGCTTAATAAGCAAAGAAGAAATAAGATCCTTTTCAGACATGCAAATGCGAAGGGAATTTGTTACCATCAGACCTGCTTACAAAAAAATCTTTATGGGAGTGCTATACATGAAAGTAAAAGACTGTTACTAGCCACCACAAAAGCACTCTTAAGTACACAGACCATTAACACTAAAAAGGAACCACAGTCAAATCTGCATAATAAGCAGCTAAAAACAAGATGACAGAAGCAAATCCACACATATCAACATTAACTTTGAATGTGAACAGAATAAATGCCCCAATTAAAAGGCACAGAGTGACAAGTTGGATAAAAAAGCAAGACCCAACTATATGCTATCTTTAAGGGACCAATCTCACATGTAGTAACACCCATTGGCTAAAAGTAAAAGAATGGAGAAAAATCTACTGAGGAAATAGAATACAAAAAAGAGCAGGCATTGCTATTCTAATTTGAGACAAAACAGACTTCTTCAAACAAACAATGATCAAAAAGACAAATAAGGACATAACATAAAGGGTTCAATTGAACAAGAAAAATTAACTATCCCAAATATATATGCACTCAACACTGGCACACCTAGATTCATAAAACAAGTTCATAGGGATCTATGGTGAGATTTAAATAACCATACACTAATAGTAGGAGACTTCAACACTCCGTTGACCGTAATAGACAAATCACTGGGGCTGAAAACTAACAAAGATAACTGGGAGCTAAACTTGGCACTTGACCTAATGAATCTAACACATGTCTACAGAACACTTCACCCAACAACAGAACATACATTATTCTTGTCTGCACATGATACATACTCTAAAATCGACCACAAAATCAGCCATAAAAAAAAAATCAACAAATTCACAAAGTCAAAAACATATCAACCACAATCTGGGACCACAGTGCAGTAAACAAAGAAATAAGTACTAAGAAGATCTCTCAAAACCATGCAATAACATGGAAAATAAACAACCTGCTTCTAAATGAGTTTTGGGTATACAAAGCAGAAATCATGAAATTCTTTGAAACCAATGAAAACAAACAACATACAAGAATCTCTGGGACACAGCTAAAGTAGTGTTATGAGAAAAGTCACAAAAAAAGTTTTAGTACTAAATGCCCATCTCAAAAGTTAGAAGGATCCCAAATTAACAAGCTAACATCACACCTAGAGGAACTAAATAAACAACTCCAACACTAGCAGAAGAAAAGAAATAACCAAAATCAGAGCAGAAATGAATGAAATGGAGACATGAAAACCCATACAAAGGATCAATGAAACCAGAGTTAGTTCTTTGAAAGAACAAGTAAGATTGATGGACTGGTAGCTGGACTAATAAAAAAGGAGAAAATACAAATAAATACAATCAGAAATGACAAAGGTGATATAACCACTGACATCATAGAAATACAAAAACAAACAAAAACCTTCAGACAAGATGTTATTACAAACACCTCTACGCACATAAACTAGAAAACCTACAAGAAGTGGATAAATTTCTGAAAACATTCAACCTCATAAGATTGAACTAAAAAGAAACTAAAACCCAGAACAGGCCAATAATGACTTATGAAATTGAATCAATAATAAAAGCCTACCAGCCAGAAAAAGCCCTGTACCAGACAGATTCACAGCTGAATTTTACCAGATGTATAAGGAAGAGGTGGTAACAAACCTACTGAAACTATTCCAAAAAACTTAGGAGAAGGGATTCTTTCCTAATTCATCCTGATATTAAATCCTGGCTGAAAGACAGCAGAAAAAGTAAAACTTCAGACCAATTTCCCTGATAAAAACAGATACAAAAATCCTCAAGAAAATACTGCATTCAGCAAACTGAATACAGTAGCACATCAAAAAGTGAAGTCACCACAATCGAGTAAGGTTTATCCCTGGGATATAAAGTTGGTTCAACATACATGAATCAATATATGTTTTTCATCACATAAACAGAACTAAAAACAAAAAACACATGATTGTCTCAATAGATGCAGAAAAGGCATTTGATAAAATTCAACATCCTTTACATTAAACATCCTCAATAAACTAGGCATTGAAGACACACACTTCAAAATAATATGACAAGAGCCATCAATGATAAGCTCACAGCCAACATCATACTGAATGGGCAAAAACGGAAGCATTCTCTTTGAGAACTGGAAGAAGAGAATTACTCTCACTACTTTATTCAACATAGTACTGGTTGTCCTAGCCAGAGCAATCAGGCAAGAGAAAGAAATAAAAGGCGTCCAAATAGGAAGAGATGAAATCAAGCCCTCTCTCTTTACATACATGATTTCATACCTAAAAAAAAAAAAAAAAAAAAAAAAAAAAAAAAAAAAAAAAAGAGTTTCTGTCTAAAAGCTTCTAGAGATGATAAACAATTTCAGCAATATCTCAAGATACAAAATCAATGTGCAAAATTTACTAGCATATCTATGCACCAACAACATCCAAACTGAAAGCCAAGTCAAGAACAAAATACCATTTACAATAGCCACAACAATATTAAAATACCTAGGAATACAGCTAACAAGGGAGGTGAAAAACCTCTAGAAAGAGAATTTAAAAACCCTGAATTAAGAAATCAGAGACAACACAAACAAATGGAAAAATATTCCATACTCATGGTAGAAAAATATTCCATACTCATGGATAGGAAGAGTCAATATTGTTAAAATGGCTACATAGTCCAAAACATTGTACAGATTTAACACTCTTCTTATCAAACTACCAATGACATTTTTCACAGAATTAGGAAAATATATTCTAAAATTTATATGGATGTAGAGGATTGCATGGCAATATATTCAAGTTTATGTACAAGGCATTTGAGGTTGGAACATAGAAAAATACTGAGGTGCCGGGCGCGGTGGCTCAAGCCTGTAATCCCAGCACTTTGGGAGGCCGAGACGGGCGGATCATGAGGTCAGGAGATCGAGACCATCCTGGCTAACACGGTGAAACCCTGTCTCTACTAAAAAATACAAAAAACTAGCCGGGCGAGGTGGCGGGCGCCGGTAGTCCCAGCTAGTCGGGAGGCTGAGGCAGGAGAATGGCGTGAACCCGCGAGGCGGAGCTTGCAGTGAGTTGAGATCCTGACACTGCACTCCAGCCTGGGCTACAGAGCAAGACTCTGTCTCAAAAAAAAAAAAGAAAAAAAAGAAAGAAAAATACTGAGGCACTGTGTGTACGTTGTTTGTGCATGAGACCGTAACTCCTTGACCCCGAAAACAGGACAATACAAAAATTAAATATATTACATATTTCTATAATATATTAAGTCATGAAATTATTCAACAATTTATTTTATTTTTATTATGAATAATTGGCTGCAATTTATAATGCCTGCATAAACAATTTTACATACTGCTTTATTTTTATTTTTTTAAGTTCTCATGTACCTATTTTTAATGAAATTGTAAACTGTCTTTTAAAACATAACCAGTGAAGAGAGTAAATATATGGAAAAAGTGACAAACATTTTGTTTAGGTTTCCATTCATCATTCCTTTTTTTAATCAATATTTTTTAAGTGCCTACAATGTGTCAAATAATGTTAATAGGTAATTGGGATAGAAAAGTGATGCAAAGAACAAAAAAGACAAAACTTCTGTTTCCATGGAATTTATAATCTGCTGAGGTGAGATAGACAATGAACATCATAAATAAGTGAATTATGCAAAGTGTGGATCCGCAAACTTTTTTTTTAATTGAGTGTGTGTTACGGAATGCTGAAAACAGTCTCCTAAGAATGTGTAACTGCTTTTACAGGGCCATATGTATCTCATGACCTGACAGCAAAATGCCATCTGGCGGATGTCTGTAGTTTAGCAAGCCTTTTCAATAAATACTTGGTGGATGGATTCTGGGGGGCACTTTCTCAGAAGAGCTTCCCCTCGCCCCACTCAGCTGGAATTGTCTAAGTACTCATTCTTAGCATTCACTGAAAGCTATAAGCTGCAATGGAACCAAAAGAGAACCCAGATATCCATGATAATCCAAAGCAAAATTACAAAGATGAAGGCATCATACTCTCTGACTTCAAACTATACTACAAGGATACAGCAAACAAAACATCATATAGACACACAAACCAATGGAACAGGTTACAGAACCCAGAAATAAAGCCTCACACCTACAATCACCTGATCTTTGACAAAGCCAACAAAAACAAGCTATGAAAAAAGGGAACCCTATGCAATTAATGGTGAAATAAATGACTAGTCATATGCAGAAGATTAAAAACGGATCCTTTTCTTTCACCGTATACAAAAATCGACTCAAGATAGATTAAAGACTTAAATGTAAAACCCAAAACAATAGAAAACCTTGAAGAAAACCTAGAAAAAAACATTCTACACACAGGCCCTGGCAAAGACTTCATGCTGAAGATGTCAAATACAATTACAACAAAAAACAAAATTGCCCAAAGGGACCTAATTAAACTAAAGTTTCTGCACAGCAAAATAAACTATCAACAGAGTAAACACACAAGCTACAGAATGGGAGAAAATATTTGCAAACTATGCAACCAATAAAGGCTTAATATCCAGAATTTATAAGGAGTTTAACAAATGAACAAGCAAAAAACAAACAACTCCATTATAAATTGAGAAAAAGATATAAACAGACATTTTTCAAAAGAAGTTATACACATGACCAACAAGCATATGGAAAAATGCTCAACATCTCTAATCATTAGAGAAACGTAAATCAAAACCACTCTCAGATACTATCTCACACCAATCAATCAGAATAGCCAACATTAAAATGTCAAAAAATAAGAGATTCTGGTGAGGTTGTGGATAAAACAAAACACTTATACACTGCTAGTGGGAAGAGGAATTAGTTCAGTCACTGTGGAAAGCAGTTTTGAGATTTCTCAAAGAACTTAAAACAGAACTACCATTCAACCTAGCAATCCCATTATTGGTTATATACCTAAAGGAACATAAATCATACTACTGTAAAGACACATGCACACATGTGTTCACCACAGCACTACTCACAATAGCAAAGATGTGGAATATACCTAAATGTCCATCAAAGGTAAACTGAATAAAGAAAATGTGATACATATACACCACGGAATTCTATACAGCCATAAAAGAGAATGAAATCAAGCAGCAAAATGGATAGTGCTGTAGGCCATTATGCTAAGTGAATTAATTTAGGAACAGAAAAGAAAATACTGCACGTTCTCACTTGTACTTGCGAGATGAACGTCAAGTACACAGGGACACAAATAAATGAACAATAGACACCAAGGTCTCCTTGAGAGCCGAGGGTGGGAGGAAGATAAAAATAAAAAATCTACCCATCAAATACTATGCTTATTACCTTAGTAATGAAATAATCCAAACCCCCATGGCACACAATTTATGCATGTTAGAAGTCTGCATGTGTACTCCCGAATCTAAAATAAAAATTGAAAATAAAATAAAAATAAAGTAAATATATAAATAAAATGAAATCGTTCTGGTAATCATCTTAGCTTACTTTCCTAGAAAATTCTGTTATCAATAAGAATATAATTTATTCCTCACGCAATGTTTCATATTTTTAATATTTAAAAAGCATATAAATAGCATGTCAATGTTATATATGTGAATTAGTCTGTATGTAAATGGTACATAATTATATAATAATGAATTATTTACTAAACTTATAATTCCCAAATTTCCAAACTCATGTTTT
>NW_012104810.1:2029481-2064028 GCF_000951045.1 Mandrillus leucophaeus | reverse complement strand
TTTAATATTTAAAAAGCATATAAATAGCATGTCAATGTTATATATGTGAATTAGTCTGTATGTAAATGGTACATAATTATATAATAATGAATTATGGTTCTGGTGACTCTTTGGGACATTTTACTGACTGTATCTTCTTCTTCTTCTTCTTCTTTTTTTTTTTTTTTTTTTTTAAATACAGAGTCTCGCTCTTTTGCCCAGGCTGGAGTGTAGTGGTAGGATCTAGGCTAACTGCAACTTCCACCTCTCAAGTTCAAGTGTTTTTTTGCCTCAGCCTCCAAAATAGAGGTATATGCTTTTTATGTGGTAAGTTTTGGTGATATCTGAATAT
Organism: Mandrillus leucophaeus; assembly: GCF_000951045.1. Classification (NCBI taxonomy): domain Eukaryota; kingdom Metazoa; phylum Chordata; class Mammalia; order Primates; family Cercopithecidae; genus Mandrillus; species Mandrillus leucophaeus. The sequence continues at coordinate 2,063,697 of NW_012104810.1, read as the reverse complement.
TTAATAACTTGTACAGTACAGACACAGAACAGATACTAGCTTTGACAAACAGAAAAGGACAATCATTTGTGCGCAAACTTACAAAATATCACCCCTTGTAGGTCACACTACAATTTAGTAATTAGTAGAAATCTTTGACATAATTCTTACTCTTGGGACCATTTTTCCTTTGATATCCAAGTGACTTTACTCCCTTATCTTCTTTATCTTTGCACAACTATCACCTTTACAGTGACCACTCTTTGGCCATCCTATTTAAAATGGCACATATACTTTCCATCTTCCTCATTCTACTTAATATTCCTCTATAGCACTTATTGTGAATAAAATTTTATTGACACATAGCCATGCCTATATATTTAGCTATTGTCTGGGATTGCTTTGTCACCACAGTGCCAGTTTGTAAAAGTATGAGAGATCCCGTGGTGAGCAAAGCCTAAAGAAGTATATAATATCTGGTCCTTTGCAGAAAAGTTTGCCAATCCACACTTTGCATAATTCACTTATTTATGATGTTCATTGTCTGTCTCACCTTAGCAGATTATAAATTCCATGGAACAGAAGTTTTGTCTTTTTTGTTCTTTGCATCACTTTTCTATCCCAATTACCTATTAACAGCATTTGACAATTGTAGGTACTTAAAAAATATTGATTAAAAAAAGGAATAGATGAATGGAAAACTAAACAAAATGTTTATCACTTTGTCCATATATGTACTCTCTTCACTAGTCATGTTTTTAAAAGACAGTTTACAGTTTCATTAAAAATAGGTACATAAGAAGTTAAAAATAAAAATAAAGCAGTATGTAAAATTTTTTACGGCAGGCATTATAAATTGTGGCCATTTATTCATAATAAAAATAAAAATAAACTGTTGAATGACTTCATGATTTTTAATATATTATAGAAATATGTAATATATTTAATTTTTGTATTGTCAGATATAATTCACTGGCAGAAGGAAAAATAGGAGTACTTTACCCATTTGAAAGTAAAAGTGACAATGGATATAGCTATTCTTTTTTTAATGTGACAATTTTTAAAAAAAAAATGGATTTATGATGTGGAAAGAGTGTAGAAAAAAGGCTGTTTCATTTTAGTGTTTGAAATAGACAAGTAATGTAAAGAGTTGTCAGATTTGAACAGAAGATATTAAGAAAGTAGATTTCAAAAACATTATGAAAAATATAACATAAAATTTCAAAAGCCTTTAGGTGTGACTACAGTTTAAAATGAATGGAAAAAATGTGGTAAGTAAATTTTGATAAAACAATACGAGGCAATGTCAGTGAGGAAAAAAAGGTTCTTTCTTAGACAAGACCTAAAACATATACGTAGTTTCTCAAGTTACTGGTTATGTTAAAAGCTTATGTACAGAAAATTGTGAAACATTTTCAGTCATTAGCTGAGACTTGACATGTGATAAAGGCTAAGAAATGTATGTTACAATATTAAGAGTCAAAAAAGAAAAATAAAAAGAATGTTCCCACTAATAAGAAAAGATGGTGTACTGTTCTACATTGAAAATAAGATAAAAATAATTCTCCACTTTACCGTGGCCAGTTGGGTTCCCAGGTGCTAGAAAACAGATTCTGAGACATACATTAGCCTGAAGAATGTTTGCTGTGGAGTTCTCTTGGGATTATCATCTGTGGAAGGAACAGAAATAACGAACTGAGCAAATGACAAAGATGAGTTGTAATGTACTCCCAACCAAAATGGTACCCTTTGGGAGTACTCTGGAGATATCATGGCCCATCAGAATTGTTTCAAGTTGAAGTGACATAACCAAGACATTTTACCCTTCCTTTGGTGAGCCATGGGTGAGGCTACTATTGGAAGGAGTAATAGTGTGGATCATGGTAATTTTCTTCAGAGGAACAATTCAAAAACAAGGCTTAAATGCAAAAATGTCTTTGGGCAGAATTCACAATTAGTGTGTTGGTAAGACAGGGAGTTCATGCATGAAAATACATCTAATCAGTGTATCATAATGTCAATTATAGTCCCCTTACTTGAATGAGGTCTGGGGGTAGTTCCTCGTGGGTCACAGTGAACCTCTCTTGCTGAGGTACTTAGAAGATTAAGGTTAATGGAATAAGTTCCAGTCCTTGCTTCTGCAGCTATTCTCAGGACCACAACAGAACAATAATCATTTCCATCTTCTGCTGTATATTCTCAATTCCCCTTACCTTCTGGGGGCTTATTTGGTGTTGCAAACCAGACATCATCCCAGAGGGTTGTGAGAAGTTGGTTAGCATGCCCTATTTGGTTATATGTTACTATAGTCTTTTATTTATTCTTGTTGTTCATGTTTTCTATATATTTGATGATTTTTTTTTCCTAGTAAATATTTCTATCATTGAGAATGGAATACTGAAGTCACTCAAAATTTGTCTATTTCTTCTTTTAATTCTTTGTGTTTGCTTACTATATTCCTGGGGTCTGTTTTAACATGCTTATATGTTCACAATTTTTATCTCTTGATAATAAACATTTTAATTGTGATGATAAATTATTTGTTTTTACTAACATATTTTTAAAACTTATTATGATAAAATTAATGTAGTCACTTCATTTCCTTTATGCGTCCTTTTTGCACAGCATGCCATCTTTAATTCCATCAGCATGTCAATTTATTTTCATATTGATGGGAATAGAACTGTGGATCATGTGTTTTCAGGGTAACCCCAACTCCATTTGCCAGTTTACTGATATCATTCTATTGTCCTCTGACTTACATAGTCTCAGAAAAAGAGTCTTTAGTATTTCTCACAATTTTCTCCTTTATATAACAATCCGTTTCCCCCGACAGCTTTCTTCAAGATTTTCTTCTTTATCTTTTGTTTGTAGAAGTTTAAATATGATATATCTAGGTGATATTTTTGGTGGGGTGCCTTTACTTATCCCATTTGGTTTTCGATGAGATTCTTGAATCTGTGGTGGCTCTTTATTATAATTTTGCAAAATCCTCATCCATTATGTGTTGAAATATTTTTTCTCCTTTTTTTGAGACACAATTATGCATATATTACAATGTTTAACATTGAATCATAGCTTTTGGTGGTCTTTTAAAATATTGTTGTTATTCTTTCTCCTTTTTTCTCTTTATGTTTCAGTATGGATAATTTTTAATGACCTCATATTGAAATTCATTAATTATTTCCTTAGGTATTTTGGTCTATTGAAGATTCTGACAGTGGCATTTTTCCAAATATATTTTTCTTACAATTTTTATAGCGTTTTCATTTAACTTTTCTTTTAGTTTTCATTTTATTTATGATACTTCCTATCTGATCTTGCAACTTTTTCATTAGCATCATTAACATATTTTAATCACAATTATTTTAAATTCTCTATCAGACAATTCGAATATTAGTATCATGCCTTTGTGTGCTGAGTAAAACAGCTTGACTCCTGAAAATGGCCACAACTTTTCTTCTACTGGGCCTTTAGTGCAAGGTGTTAAGTAATCTAACTAGGAGTTGGGTTGGGTTAAATGTTAGTTTTGTTTTGTTTTTGGTTGCTATGAGTACCCTCAGTGAACCACAGGTTTCAAATTCCTATAGCTACATCATGTGTTTATGGTACAGATTGAGTTTTTGGAGCAATGTCAGTTGGAGTATAAAATTTAGGTCTTCCGTTTATATTTGCCTCATGAAGGGTCCTTTGCATTCTCTTGATCCTTCTGTCCTTTTTCCAGGAATAAAATACCTTTGATTGTTACTCAAAACTTGTTAAATTGGTCATGAGGAGGGCAGTTGGAGGAGTCCATTCTCTGCGGCTCTGGATTAAACTTCTGTCTTAGGTATGACTATGTTCCCAAGTCTCCGGAATGTAGGCTGACTTTTTTCACCTACCAACGACTGTAGTTGTGGGCAGAGTACCTATCCTGCCCTTCTCCTAAGAACAGCCCCCCTCTCTTTCCCCTTTTTCCTTCCCACAGATGCAATTAGTCCTTACCAATGCCTTAAAAACAATGCTTTTTGTTCTTATACCTACCTACTAAGGCTTTTGCTTCACAGTGAGGGTATGCAAGAAAGATCTGGGTAGAATTTCTTGCACTTTTATACAGCTTCTGTTACCCAACCCCACCTTGCATTCCAATCAAAATTTTTAGGGATCTTTCTGATATCATCTGTGAGTAGAGTTTGTGTAAGTACGACTGCAAAAGGGTATGAACTTCCCCAGTTTCTGTGACTCCCAGGCCACAGGTTTATACTGTTCACCACTTCACATTCAGCTTTTAAAACTTTTTCAAATATTCTATTTGAACTCTTTTTACAGATTTCCAGTGGCTTGTAACCCAGATGAACAAGTACTCACATCTACTGTTTTCCAAGAAAAGTATTTTATCCTTAGATTTTGGCCAGTTTCTTGTTCTGCCTCCTTAGCTATGCAAGGAGTCTAAAAATAAAATCTGAATTTAAAGTTGACCTGATTTTTAAAATTATATAATGAAGTGACCTTTTTCTGTTATCTACATTTATAAGCAGAAACATACTTAATTTTAATTAGTAATTATTCCCATTTTTCAGTTTATTAAGACAGCTTAGCTATAGCCAACCAATTCCATTGTCCTTATAGTCATTATTTCAACTCTACTATTCTTCTCATCTAAACACAGCAAATATCTTTTCTCCACAAATTAACCATACCACTAGTTCATAAAGCTTACCACTGGTAACTCTTATAAATTACATAGCTATCTTTTTTCAGGAACTGTCTATACTTCATCTACCTGCAATGACAGTTTTCTCACTGTCAAGGCAGCAAGTGATTCAACTCCAAAATTTAACTTTAAATTTGCTTGTTCGATCATTTCTGACTTCAACATTCAAGTTGAATTACAAAGGAAATGGAATATGACACATAGGCAAGCATGCAGGAAATTTATAGGGAGTGCTGCTGGAATCAGTGTTCTTGAAATGGAGGAAAAGGTATGAGGATTACGAATATAGAAAATTTGAGTGCTATTCAGTTGCAACAAACGCCTCAGCTGACCCCACAAGGATTTTTGAAACTAGGATACCCTTCAGAGTTGTCCTAAATTGAGAGCAGGACTTCCATACTTCTATGTTGTTAGGTCATTGGAGGGGTCTGCTCACAGAAAGAGTCGTGACATTGGGAAAAGCAGTTTTCTACAGCTGAGACAATGTGAAAGAGAGCTTACAGTGAAGACTTGTTAATTGGCAAAATTTGAGTAGGTAGCTAGAATGACACCTTCATGCAAGAAAAGAGATCGATCTGGGTGGCATATTATATAGTCTCTACCATATTTACTTATTTTCTTTTCCTTTTAAGTAAAAGTATCCTGAAAATTAATAGAGTTATCATTATTAAGGATCTACAAATTAAAATACATATTCTGGTTCTATAGAGTCCACTGACTAGTTGGCAAGAGTGGAAGTAGGCAGGCAATAAAAATATTGCAGTGTGAACATTTGTATTATTACTAAGCTGGAACTTTTCTCTTCTGGAAAGTGTCCCTGCCTCCATCTGCCTTAAAAATAAAAGCCCCTGTGCCTATATAAATTTAATGTTTACTCCAATAAATCCTCACCCAAGAAGTTAGGATTGTGAACTAATAAATAACTTTACTGTTTGCTTGAAGAAATTATTGCAACAAAAGTATCTGAGTAAACTATTTGCTCACGTCTGAGCAAACAACTGTCAGACATTTTTCACACCTAAAGAAACAGCTCAGTTATTATGACAACAGTTCCATCTAGTCTTCAAAATCTTCACCCTTCCCTGTCTAGCAATCCTATACTATTGTGTAAAAACTTTATTCAGTTCCAAAACATTCCCCATCTCTAAAGACCCACTTTAAGCCACTTGAGCTGATATTTTAAAATCCCATAAATGCCCTTCACTAACATTCTGTCCTTGAGACACTATTGAGGCTGTATCCAGGTAGTGTGTTTTGTTGTTGCACAAATTTAATAAACAAAGATTTCCTTAATCAACAGACGTTTTGATGGTTTGTGGAAGAGACTATAATTATCCATTCTGGAAATCACTTCAAGATCTTCTTGGCATGGTTGAAGACCCTCAATTCAGAAACAGTGCATTATCCTGTCATCTAATAAGTATCCTATATGGGAACCTTTCTGATCACAATCGTAAATTATGCCCCACATTTAGCCTGAGCTATGATCTCTATTGTCTAGATAAGTTATAGCCTACAGGCTATAATTGTTCATTTATGTCTATGTCTTCTTTGCTGCCACACCAGCAGAGTCAGATAGGACAAAGACAATATGATCACCACAACTGAAAATATTTACTATTTACTCCTTTAGAGACAACATTACTGATCTCTTATTTCAAACCTGATGGCTGAGTTTATCTCCTGAGAATGGGGGAATCACTCCTCTATAAATCATTTGTTTATGTGTTCATGAATTGAAAACTCTTATCTTTGGTAAAAACATGTCAGTAGCAACACTCTAACTTTTCTCTCTGTTTGTCCTTGTCACTTTTTGTTTTGAGTCTTTTTAAGAGGGAGTTTATAGAGTGGGCATAGGTCCAAGAAGTCTGCCCCTTAAGATGGTCCCAGTGCTCATAAGATAAAAAAGTCTTATCATGTGTTAATCCTTACTAGGTAAATTTTGTCTTCCTTAATATTTCAAACTCATTGAAGAGTTTCCTATGTTTAGTATTTATTTGTTTTCTCTTTGTCTAGATCAGGAATTGCCACATTATAGCCTGTGGGTCACACCTTTCTTTTATGTGTATGGCTGTGAATTTACTTGGTTGCCTCTGTTCAGTGCTGGAGGTTTCATTGCACTATAGTTGGTGACGGTTGGTCTTTGGCCAGATTCTGGAGACATTTGATTTTACAAACACCATTTTTACCTGCTGCAGTTCTCTTAAAGTCTTATTAGTCTCTCAGCCAAACAGAGTGTTCTTCATGTTTTAATTCATGTACACATCTCTCTAACTGACATAACTTCACCAAGAACAATTTGGAAATACACTGCCAAGTTCAGGAATATTTTGATCTGAAGATGATTTTTCAATTTAGAACACAAAAGAGAAAACTCCTATGAGGAAATCCTTTTTATTATCTGTCTATAGGAGTAACATAGAAAACCTTTTTCTTTGTCTCCATATTTCAGAGATTAAAAATCTGTTACACTTTATTATTTTTGTTATTTTCTTATATATGTCATTATTTCCTCTTTGATAAATTAACTTTTTATAATGTGTACTGATACCAATTAACTGTGATATCCACAAGGCTTTTATCAATAATATTATTTTTGGCTTCCATGGTCACTCCATGGTAAGAGTATAATATTTGACTAAAATTAACTTATGATTTTCCTAAAATATGCCTGGCTGTGCGCAGTGACCAGACCTCGTGCTTGCTCACTCACTCACCCCTCGCCTGTCGCTCTGTGCCTGGCTCTCCCACAGCAGGCGTGGGATCCCGGCGGGTAGAAAGAGTGGATCGCAGCCTGCTAGGCCTAGTGGGCTGGGCAGAAGGAGCCCAGAGGACGAAAGCAATTCTCACACAGAGGTGCTGCAACCCACACAGGTTTCTGGCTGGCGCAGTGACACCCCAAGGATCCTGTGATAGTATTTTAAGCCCATCTGATCCTATTAGTCTTCTTGGGCAGTCATAATAAAATACCACAGATTGGATGGCCTAAACAACAAGAAATCAATTTTCTCGCAATTGTAGAGGCTAGAAGTCCACGATCAAGATGCTTATTTATTCCATTTCTGACGAGGCCTCTCTTCCTCAGTTGTACATGGCTTCCATTTTATGTAACCTCACATGGCCTTTCCTCGGTGCACTAAAAGAATGAGCAACCTCTCTGGTGTCTTTTCTTATAAAGCCACTAATCTTGTCGAAACAGTCCTACCATTATGACAGGATTTAACCATAATTACTTAATTAGAGGCTCCATCTTCAAATATATTTATGCTGGGAGTTAGAGCTTCATAACCTTTTTTTTTTTTTTTTTGAGGAGAGGGGCACACATTTTCCATCTTAATGAGATCTTGTCTAATTTAGGCAGCAAATGAAGCATTGAGCCAACAAAGTTGAAAGTTTATCCTAGCATTTGACACAAAGTAAAAACCAAACACCAGTATTTTGTGATCCAATGCACAACGAGAGAAAGGTAAAAGCAATTTACCTTACCTCACCCTACAACGAACTGGTTTGTTCATAACAAGAGCATTAGAAAAAACACAACAGGGCGGGCAGCCGGCCGCTCTCGGGTCCCATCCCAGTCCTCTGCGCGCTCTGGCTGCCCTGGCCCAGTCGCTGCTGGCCCCACCCAGGCGGCGCGCGCCGAATGAGTTCTGAGCCTCCTCGGCTCCCGGCTCTCTTGCCTAACGCTCGTGTTTATACAGCTGCTGGGCGACCTTTCCCGCGACAGAGGCTGTGACTTCATTCCGGAGCGCCCCGGGCTGGGGAGGCTCCTCCCTGGTTCGCAGAAACCGCAAGGGCGGGGAGGAGCAGAGCTCCGCCTGCGCCCGGGGTGAGCAGGGCTGGCACCGCGCAAAGCGCACCCCACCTCCCACGGGAGACTGATTTCGGCCTCCTGAGCTCTGGACCCCTGACTGTGGAGTGTCAGAGACGGAGGAGGACTTAGTGTTCTTGTCCAACCCCCTCCCCGCTTTTCACAGGTTGGGGAAATGGGCGCCTGGAGAACGGAAATTCAGTTATCAAAATTGACTCCAGAAGACAGAAACTAACAGAACAATAACAATGGAAGAAATTGAGAACATTGTCAGAAAGCATCATCATGCCAAACTCCAGGCTCAGATTGTGTTACAGGTTAAAACAAGTCAGTCCTTCATGAAAACGAAAGATCTTAAGCAACACGATGGATTCAGAAGCCTATGAAAAGAGGCCACCAGTACTAACATCTTCAGAACAAGATATATCACCTCATATTGCAAATGTTGATGAAATGAATCATTACTTGTGTGACGGCTGCGCAGCCTTCAACAACGTCGCAATCACGTTTCCCATTCAGAAGGTCCTCTTTCGACAACAGCGGTATGGCATCAAAACATGGGATGCAATACTTCAGTTGAGAAGGGATGGATTTCGAAACTTATATCCTGGAATCCTTCCCCTATTAATACAGACGACGACTACACTTGCAGTTTGGTCTCTATGAGGATTTATCCTGCCTTCTCCACAAGCATGTCAGTGCTCCAGAGTTTGCAACCTGTTGCGTGGCGGCAGTGCTTGCAGGGACAGCAGAAGCAATTTTCACTCCCCTGGAAATAGTTCAGACATTGCTTCGAGACCACAAGCATCATGACAAATTCACCAACACTTATCAGACCTTCAAGGCACTGAAATATAATGGAATTGGAGAGTATTATCGAGGCCTGGTGCCCATTCTTTTCCTGAATGAACTCAGTAATGTCTTGTTTGAGGCATTTGAGATCCCATTAAGGAGCATCTGCCTACCGAAACGACTCACAGTGCTCATTTGGTCAATGATTTTATCTGTGAAGGTCTATTGGGTGCCATGTTGGGATTCTTATTTTTTTCCAATTAATGTTGCAAAAACTCGCATACAGTCTCAGATTGGTGGGGAATTTCAGTCTTTCCCAAGGTTTTCCCAAAAATCTGGCTGGAACAGGACAGAAAACTGATAAATCTTTTCAGAGGTGCCCATTTGAATTACCACTGGTCCCTTATATCTTGGAGCATCATCAGTGCAACTTATGAGTAAAGATTATATGAAAAAACAACAGTTAAGTGTCATTTATCAACTAAATAGACCTTCTAAGAAGAATGCAGTTTGACCTCTTTGTTAATTGGCCAAATACAAGCTGGTGTCATAACTCCAGGCCACAGTGAGTTATGGGCAAAGCTATTTTGCTTATGCCTCAATAAAACAGAATAAAAGGTTTCAACAGGAAAATATAAGGGATTTGTTTTGTTTTGTTTTTGTATCATTACCTAAGAGCTTTAGACTAATTGCCTGGTAAGTAGCTGTCCATCTGATGGCCTTTGACAGGGAACTTAATCCCCAAAATAAGATTTTCTCAAACCAGTCTTGAAGTCTTCTGCATTGAAACCTAAGTGGCTGTGACCAGCCAGAGAGAAGGTCCTCAGGGGCCAGGGGCTCCTCAGGTTTCCTTTGTTACTCCCTTACTTGCTTCTCTGCCCTCAGGAGCAGCTGCAGAGGAGAGTCCTCATTAAGCACAAGCATATGACAACGGGGCAGAACAGAGAAGAAAAACAGCTTATTAGGTATAGGCTTTTCATGATAAATTGCTTGTATTCGTTTTGGAACTAAGTACCTATTGGATAGTCATTATACTATTTGTATTTAGATATGGTAGATTAAGGAGCTATAAAAGTTCCCATTTTGCTTTCTAGGTTTGAAGTTTTCTATTTGATTCTGACTGTGACTTTCAACCCTTCCAAAATATCCTTATGTAAATGTCACTTATTTCATTGCCAAAAGATGAAGGGACTTAAATTTTGTTATAGGTGTTCCATCCTGTTAAAAAATTTTCATATTAATTTTGAATAGATCAAACTCTGGTTAGCGTGGTTTCTTTGAATTATTGGGGCCATCTCAGCAAAAGTCTGTGGTTATTTTTCCCCTGAGTAGGAGTTTCTCATATTTAAGCATCCTGTTCTCTTAAAACTCTCCTTTTAAAAAATAAACACTTCCGTAACGTTTTGTTTTGGAAGTCTATTAATGTAATCCCACTTTTTCCCTCCTAGTATCTAAATGTTACAGAGAGGGGAAAAGGCTCAGGACAGTTTTCCTCCTGCAGTGTTGGCTGTCTTTTATTTTACCCTTGGAAATAGAGACTCCGTTAGGGTTTTGACATTTTGGGAACCCAGTTTTACCATTGTGTTAGTAAAACAGTAAGATAGTTTGAGAGCATATGCTCTAAATGAAGACATTTGAAGAGTTAGTTTGAATTCTAAAAGTAGGCAATAGCCAAATAGCATTTTCATCCCTTAGTAGACAAAAACTTCTTTGTCAAAGGAATTGGAAAATGTGAAAATATTTTTTCCAGATAAAGCAAAATGATTCATATGCCACTTCCAACTGACTAATGAAATATAAGAGACAGACTGAAAAAGTGGATTATGAATCTTAAAACCCTTTCTGTAAATATGTAAAGATTGATTTCCAGCATCTGACATGATGGTAGGTTTCTTGTTAACCAGTTGTTCTTCTTTCTGGGTAATTGCATGTGAATATTTGCACATACTGACCAAAATAAAATCAAGGCCTCAAGTTGGTAGTTTACTGAAACTGTCTGGGCAAATCATCCATAAAAGCTGTTTGCCTCTAAATGCAGTATGGCTGGTTAAATACAGTGAACATCCTTCTTTCAGCTGTAAAGGATGAAGCATGTTAAGCATTAGCCAGGCAGTAATGAAGCTACATAACCATACAGCAACTCTGTCTGACAATGTTGTGCTGGATATTGCAGTTTACATTCAGGTTGTAGATATAAAGATTTAAACAAATAATTTGGCACCAAATAAATATGAGTAGCATCCTTTGGCCTATTAAATAGAGTCAGGATTTGAAGGGAGTTGAGTTTGAGAAATGAATGAATAAAGGCACCTTGGTGCCTGACCCACTCATTCATGTGTGTGACTCCGAGCACTGACAGGCATGTCCAGTTACTCAGCACAGGGCAGGTGGGTTAGCCTGGGGTAATACCTTGGCCCTGGGAATAGATACCATTGGGCCTTTGGTTTTGTTGGGCTTCCTTTTGTCTTTACACTCCATACAGATGGTAGAAATCTGAGTTCTAAAGCACTTTTGTGAAATACAAGCTAAGTGAGAATTCTAAGGAAAATGCTTTAGTTTCTGCCATCTCAAATAAGTAGCGTTTAAAAACAATTATTAATAAATACTTTTAATAATTTTTAACTCAGTATAAAGATTTTTTAATTTCGTTGTCACTCTTTACAGCTTTTGAAGGCCAAACTGCAAATGCATTAGCAGGGATGGTTTTGTGTTGTCCTATAGACTTCTTAAGTTTGACAAAAAATTTACAGAACTTGTAACCAACAGCTTTGTCTGAACTTGAAGTCAAAATGTATTGTTAGTAAGAGATTCTAACTGTTGTTTTTACCTTCAATGTGAACTAGTGTGGTTATAATTTTGAAAAGGCAGGCCAGCGCGATGGCTTCTGCCTGTAATCACAGCACTTTGGGAGGCCGAAGTGGGCAGATCACTTGAGGTCAGGAGTTTGAGACCAGCCTGGCCAACATGGTGAAACCAAAAAATTAGCCGGGCATGGTGGCAAATGCCTGTAATCCCAGCTACTCGGGAGGCTGAGGCAGGAGAATCACTTGAACCCGGGAGGTGGGAATTACAGTGAGCCAAGATCTCACCACTGCACTGCAGCCTTGGCTACAGAGTGAGACTCTGTCTCAAAAAATAAATAAATAAATAAATAAATAAATAAATAAATAAATAAATATAAAAAATTAAAAAGGCAAACATGATTGAATATCTGAATAACTTTAAAAGTGGCCTTTCTGTTACGTATGTGGCACAAACGGCTCATGAGTGCAGGACACTTATGGTCTTGTGTCTTATACTTCATGTCTGATGCCACCAGAAATGTTACGAATTCTGTGTTTAACACACTGAGAGTGGTATGAGCCCTCAGGACTGCACCACAGAGTAAACACAATCTTTATATGGTGGCGAATATGTTTGTCTTTCTTGTTTCATTTGTGTTTGGGGACAAAATCGATGTTTTCATCTAAATAGTCAATATTCATCCTAACGTGGTTGGCTGTATAATCACCGGCTATATTGTGAACTGTGCAATAAAACAGAATCGTGTGTGTACATAATTACCTTTGGATACCTGAAAGTCCCAAGCTCGGTTATAATGTAATACTCAGTATAAGGCTGTGCAAACATGTAAGGGAATAATGGTGATCAATGGGATATATTAAATGAGATCTAGAGGGCTTTGAGTGAAACCAATCATGTTGAACTAACACTGGTTCAGTGCAGATGAAGTAGAGTGAGGGGTATGCAGTCATAAAATGAAGGGTGGACAGGAGATTACATTTGAAGAAAGGGTAAGCACTCAGACTTGGTTTCTTTTAAATTAAAATATTTATTTTCTCATGTGCAAATGCATGTTAAAGACTTAATCGGGCATTCTCTTGAACTTTGAGGATTTTTAGTTTTTAATGCTATCTTTGCTTAATATTAAATATGTGTTGCCTAATGGCTCCCAAATTGTGTGGGAGTCTCTACATGTTTCCTCTTAAAGGTTCATTATTAAAAGTGGTTAAATGCATAATGCTATTTTTGTTTGATAGTTTGAGTTTTATGACCATATGAGTTTAAATAAAATCTGTTAAATGTTTCCGAGTTAACACCTTTTTTTTTTTTTTTTTGATAATTTGGAATAAAGTTTGTTTTTTAAGACCCACCCAAAAAAAGAAACAAAAGACACGACAAAATTTTTAAGTCACCTGTGAAAAATAAATGTAATTAACACTGCACACTTATTAATTGCTTCAATCTGATGACAATTACTGAAAGGCTATCAACATTATTGTTTCATCTATGTGGAAATCATATTCTCCTCTGGTCAACTTTGGATGCACCTAATGATATGGGTAATATATTATGTGAAAAATAGAGCCCACATCTGAACTTACAAACACATGACTGAAAATTTTTGAATTTTCCACGGGGTCACATCAGGAGATTGTAGAAATTTGCTATCTCAAGAAGCTTATTAAGGCAATTCAAAGATTGTTTGTTGAGTTAAAAATCAAAAATAACGAGAGGATATAATTGGAGAACTTTTATCATTCATCTCACCGTGTCAGAAGGATTTCCCAGAAGAATAAGTGAAGCAAATACAATTTATTTCTAATATTTTTCAACATTAGGGCATGTAAATATCATATGTATTTAGAGAATTTCAAATTAAAATAACAATAAGATACCACTACACACCTATTAGAATGGCTAAAATCCAAAACACTGACAACATCAATGCTAGTGAGGATGTGGAGCAACGGGGACTCCCTTATATTGTTGGTGGAAATGCAAAATGTATAGTCACTGTAAAAGACAGATTAGCATTTTCTTAAAAAACTTGACATGCTCTTACCGTATGATCCAGCAATCACACTCTTGAAACTTGTGTCCACACAAAAACCTGCACACAAATGTTTATAATAGCTTTATTTGAGTTGCCAAAACTTAGAAGCAACCAAGATATCCTTCAGTAGGTGAATGAACAAATAAATTGTAGTATATCCAGACAAAGGAATATTATAGCACTAAAAGGAAATGAACTGTGATACTGCAAGAAAAAGGAACTTTAAAAGCCAATCTGAAAAGGTTACCCACTGAATAATTTCAACTACATGACATTCTTAAAAAGGTAAAACCATGAAGGCAGTAAAAAACAAAAACTAAAAAAAAAAAAAAAAAAAAAAAAAATCAACGATTTGCAGAGATTTCAGGATAAGGAGGGGTGCATAGGTGGAGCACAGAGGATTTTTAGGGCAGTTAAACTATTTTATATGATACTAAAATGGAGTATATATGGCATTACACATTTGTCAAGACCCAAAGAATGTACAGCACAAAGAAGGATCCATCAGGTAAACTTTGGACTTTGGGTGGTAGTGATGTGTCAGGGTTGGTTAATTTTTTATAACAAATATACCACACTGGTGCAACATGTTCAATGGGAAAGCTGTCTGTGTGGGTTTTGGAGCAGGGAAGATAGGAAAGGAGATGTGGAAACTCTCTGTACTAACTTTCTGTTCACTTTTGCTCTGAACCTAAAACTACTCCAAATGTTAACTCAATTAAAAATATTAGGTCAGGAAAAGGCACTCTTTTTTTTTTTTTTTTTTGTTTTCAATCACAACTTTTTTTAGATGCACATGCCATTCAAATGTATGCATGACTAAAGGGATCTAAGCAAAACTTTTATAATGAATTATGATTTTCTCAGATCGTCTGATCAGTTGGCACAACTGTGTATACTGTACCTGTCTCTCTTTATTATAATTATACTTTAGGACAGTGGTGCCCAACCTTTTTAGACTGGGACTGGTTTCATGGAAGACAATCTTTCCACGAATGGGGATGGAGAGATAGTTTTGGAATGAAACTGTTCCACCTCGGATCATCAGGCATTAGTTATATTCTCATAAGAAGTGTGCAACCTAGATCCTTCACATGGGCAGTTCACAATTGGGTTCACATTCCTATTGTCTTCTCTGCTGATGATCTGACAGGAGGTGGAGCTCAGGCAGTAATGCTGGCTTGCCTGCCTCTCATCTTCTGGTATGCATCCAAGTTCCTAACAAGCTAGGGACCAGTACTGGTGGTCCATGACTCAGTGATTGGGGACCCCTGCAACTTCTAACAGAGGTGATGTTAGAAGCTGAATTTTTATCAGACAAGTGGGAATGCTTTAATCTCCTTTTCCTTTCTCTTTGTTTGTTCCTTTCTTCCTTATTTTCCCCTTTTCGACTCATACTCAAATGATTTAAAGCAGTATGTTTATAATTTTTGTTTTTATCTTACATCAAATTGCTGCATTCTATCTAGCATTTCAAAATTGCATTAGATTAACACAGAATAATAACTTTGGTCTTCATGGACCTCTTTGAGTCCATGGCCAGGTATTACAGGATTCATTAAACTTTTGTAATTTATCATTATATTTTTGTTTAAGTGAACATCTACTTTTTCTAAATAGAGGGTCCATATATTTCATCAATTTTCAAAGGGACCTAGGACACCAAATTGATTCAGAAATACATGCTGTTGTTCTTTCCCATGATTTCATTCTATTTGCTTTGATAATTACATTTTTATTCAAAGTTTGATACATTATATATGTTTGTATAAGAAACTCTAGTTATATTTTGCCTTTCTCAAGTCAAGGTGAATTGCAATAAAAAGTGGTTAAATTCTAGTTATCTAAAATGACTTCTGACTCTCACCAATGGTGATCTTATCTTCGTGGACAGCAATAATGTTACCAGCAAGAAAGTATCAGGTTGGTTTCTAATACATAAGAAAACATCATCTTTAATTGGTACAAATTTCTAATCTATGAATTTAATTATATAGAATTATTAGTACCATATTATCAACAAATAACCTATTGAGGAAATGAATTATATTTTAATTCAAATACCTCTGCTTTTAGTCTCCAGTCAGTTTTATTGTTCTTTTATTATATGTATTTCCCTGTAATATATGCCATCTTGTATCAGAATATTTGGATTGCTTTTTAGAGTGTATTTATATACTTTTTATAACATTGTCGTTTCAACAATTTTCTTGACTTTAAAAGACTCTAAGTATGGTCAAAATTTAGATTCAAAAATTATTAGTGACCTGCCAATCTAAGAAAAATGGTACTTCGTAACTTACAATGTTTGTAGTTTTGAAAGTACAATGTTTGATGGTTCTGAAACTCATTTAGACAAAAGCATTTTAATAATTGAAAAATTTATAAATTACTCTCTATAACAGTGCTATGTCCAGATCTCTTTGTTTTCATTTAACAAAAAAGAATAGTGTGTCATAAAAAGTTTCGTTAAATGCCTCTTGTCAGCCAGATTCCTAAATATACTTAGACATTAATCTTAATAGAAATTACTGACAGGACAGTCTGAATATCAGGGCTGTCTTGTATCCTGCTAATTTCAAAAGATATGTAGCTCAAGTGCAAGCATTCTATTGTATTCCAAATGAAAGTTGCCAGGATCCTACAGGGACATTTAATAAGCTCAAAAAAGCCTACGTTATGACTCATTACAACCATAAAAATGGAAAGGAATATTTCTACTGCTGTTTGCCTACTGTTTTCATTCTGCAATTCTCCAACTACCCAAGACTATTAAAAATGAAGAAAAAAAATTCTGTGCATTCTGAATCTCTGAAATTAAAATTATATCTAAGGTTTTACATTCTATTGAGCATCTTACCTTAGTTCTTAATTAATTTATGAGGAGGCCATTTCAGCTATTTTGGTAGAAGCTTGAAAAATTGATTTGTGATACTCCATTTTGTTTATTTCATTTACTGGTTGTATTGTGATATACAGATCAGTTGACCGTGCCTGCCTCTATAATAAAAATTTTAAGTTGTATTTATGTAGCAAGTTGATACATTTTGCTTCAGCGTCTCATAAAGAACACTTTATACTATTTCAGCAGTGGTGGATAAACTTAATAGTATTTTATAATTTTTTAAAATTATTTACTGGATAAAAGAAAATAAAAATTAAAAATTAGCATGATTGTGTAAAATAATTTTGATGTATTCTACCTCAAAAAAAGTTACATTTTTAAAAATCAATACAAGAGGTAGAGAAGCTGTCCAATTTTATTTTCATAATTTCTATTTAAGCACTTTTTAAATGATCTATAAATATTTTTAAACTGTTGTATTATTGGGCAAAAATGAAATCTGAGGAGACAAGTACATTAGTATAATAATATGATGATTAAGTTAAATCTTTATCTTTAAAATAAAATTCAAGGCCATTATAGATCATGGAAGACATTCAATAAGTTATAAATAGTTATGAAACAGAGTATTTGCTCTCAGAAATAAAATGTAGCATCAAGTATAAATAAAATATTAAAATTAAAAATATTAAAGAGTTAAAAAGATTACACCATATACAATTAATTTACTAATTAAAATTTCAGGCAATAATTCTCTGAGAATGGTAATAGCTCGAGGAACTAAATAGTTCTGGAATGACTTCAGGGAAAGTAGTTGGACTTCAATTAGACCTTGAAAGATTTATAGGTTTGGACAATGAAGTTGAATGGTGGTGACAAACAGATGTTATTAAAAGAGAAGTGCAAAGTCAAAATTGTGCACAATATTTTGAACATTTAAAAAAACTGATTAAATCAGAGTCTTTTTCAGGAAGTAGTAGAGGCCACAATTTAAAAGATACAGTAAGATAAAATAACAATGCTTTAAATAATTAATTTACACATGACATTAAAAGCAATGAACAATAATTAAAATTTTTTGACTAAGTGGCATGATGAAAAAATATTTGTTAGGACAATTTAAAAAGAATCAGTTTCATAGGAAGAACTGAGCATTGTAATAGTCATGTATTATTTCTCTGGATTATGTATCCTGTTGATTGTTATTCTCTAGATATGCGGTAAAGCAATTTAATTTGAATATCATTTACTATCCCAGATATTGATAGTTTTTGTATACTGTGAGTTTGGCGTAAGAATATGCAACTAATAGGCAAAGATTCAGTACAAATATGACAGGATTACTTAATATCATAATCTTTATGTTTTTCCAGATATTTTAAAAACAACTGCAAAAGATGAATTTGAATTTAAATTCTCAGTCCATTGGCTGTGTTGGGAGACAGCAAAATTGGCTAGAGGACTGTGGAGGCAATTCAAATGAAATAAACGAGTGTGTTAATTGGATTCATGGTAAGATTGAAGTGGGGAAGATAGACTAAGACAAACAGAACATAAGTTTAGATTAAATGGATGTGGTAAAAGAGGAGAGGAATGAGTCAGAGGTGAACTCAAGTATTCTAGCTTGAATAACCGACTGAATAACCATGCCACCAAATGAAATGTTAATTATTGAAGTTGAGATTAATTTTAGGAGAAAAGATAAGTACTTTTTCAGTATGCTGTGCTTAGAGAAAATTGTGGCATGAAGAAAACTCTGGGAACCCTCAACAGTTAAGAGATGATTGTTGGAAGAAGCTATGAAGAACTGAACAGGAGAGGTTATAGAAAGTTAGGAGGAAAAGCAGGAGAGCACAGATCTCATGTGAGCTAAAAGAGGAGTGTTTCACAGAGTAATGAGTGATGAATGATGTCGAATGTGGCAGAGATGCCCCATAACATAATGGCTGCCAAAATAATGAAGCGTTCTAGTGAAGTATTAATTTAATGAGGCCCTTAGGTACAGTTTATAGGAAATTGGTGAATGTTTTTCTTTGAGGGAAAAAAAAAAATCCTTGATTTATATTCATTACAATGCACTGCAAGGATAGGATGCTCTATTTATTGTAATAAATTGTCTCTAGTGCACATTGAACTTCCCAGTTAATTAAATAACACCATAATTCATTTCTATTTATGTTTTAGTGTTTTCCCTGGTGGAATCTAAAACATCCTTAATATCTTGGATCAGAATGTATAGTGCATTTTTGGAGCTATATTAACTCCTTCCTCTTCAATCAATGCATCAAAGGCAATAATACACGTGGTAAAGCCTACAGATGTAGGCAAATTGGACTTATCGATCTGTATGATCAAGGACAGTTTTACATTAATTGTAAAAATGACTTCCTAAGAGAGTCAGTTCTGTTAATGTGTAAATTACTTCCTGCGAGAATTGAATTATTTTTGAGTCAACAGTAATGTTTGCAGGTCATGATTAGTTGTTGACATAGGCCAAGTTTACATAATATCCACAAAAGAAATGTTAAAAAGAGAGAATAGTGGGACTTTAATTCATGCAGACATATTAGCATGTATAAATTTGCACACACACACATGCACACACACATGCACACACACACACAGACATAATGAGAATGTAAGATAACAAGGTTCCAAATTTCCTGTTCTCTTCTGACCAAGTTTCTTTGTTCACTTCCTGATTGAAGAGTAGATAACAAATTGATTTAACAAATGTACACTGATTGTGTACTGTGATCCTACACTATTCTATACTCTGGGGATACAGCAGGAAACATAGCATATATTTCCCATCGTCATAAAGCTTATAATTAGTAGGGGTTAAAAATAAATAGAATAAGTAAATAAATAACAATATTAGTAAGTGGCATGAAGGACCTAAAATGAAGGAATTTAATAGAAACTAATGGGTTGATAGTGTTTAACATAAATTGGATAATATATTTTAATTGCCCATCCATCATCCACTCTGTTACTCCACCTCCATATAACCCCAGTATCTAACCTCCTGACCTCATTCAAACACTGGTCACAGGGGAAGATGACTCCTTTTAGAGCTCCAGCACACAGACAGTATGTAGTTGAGTACTAGTTAATATACCAAGATGTCTGAATGAAAAGTCTGTACTGTTAACCAGTATTTTGTTTCTAACAGGCCAGACATCCATCAGTAACAATAAATGAAAGAACTTCTCCTTAATTTCAATATTTTTAAATGTTAAAAAAAACAACTATGTGTTTAAAGTTAGTAAGAACATTAAAAATCTTATAATTAAAGTGATATTAATTTTCACTAATGACATATGACACTTATTTTTCTGTATTTTTCCTATGTTACATGGATACATTTTTGTCCCTTTATAGTTCTGTATTGGATATCATTTCCTTGTATTAGGCCTGCATTAATATTTTAAAATAATATTATTTCTATGTTGCTTTACACATTTTATTAAAATTATCTACAGTTTGCCACACATAGAAACAGGCCACAGTTTATTAAAATTTATTCCACTGTATTGTTAGAGCTTCTATCCAGTAAAAAAAAAAGTCTAAAACTAATAATAATTGGTGAACAACCCATTGTTTTTCACTTTTATGATAATATAGCTTTCCACAGATTCTTTCTTTTGTTCATCTGTGTTCTCTGCAATCCCTGTAGCAGCAAAAGAGTTTATACTACTTGGTGAAAGAGTAACTTCAGTTTCAGTTAGTTGAATAGAAATATGAATTCTGTGGCACTTTCTCTGTAATACTGCTCAATATTCCCTCTGATAACATCAGGGCATGGGTTTGCTATTTACTCCTTTCTAATATGCAGAGTACACTAAAGTCTAGAAGAAAGAAGAGGTTACTGAGAATGAAGGATTTGTGGACATCTATACACTTTAACAATGAAAATACCTCTCTTCTTTAAAGGATTTCGTATTGATGCCATTAAACCTGTCTTTGAAACTAGTTTACATACATGATTTTGTATGTGGTCAAGTTAGCGTTAGCTCTATCAAACTCCTCTTTTTTCTGTCTTCTGAAAACAGGCTCTTATTTTAAGATCATGGGAGTAAGCATAAATCTCAGTGGAACTATTCATGTTTCTTGGATTCAATTCCATTACTGGCTCGAATTCTTTACTCCTTCTGGATTCATACTCTTTGCTGTGTGATCCTTTAGTCCCTTTACAAGAAGGATCTTAAAGAAGTGCAGTATATTTACTATCATTTCCCTTAACTTTGGATTTAGTCATGTGACCATGTGAATTGCTTTGATCAATAAAATGAAGTAGAATAGACAGTGTGCTAGATAGTATCCTAGACCCAAAGAAGCCTTGTATGTTTCTTCTTGCCATCTTGTGACTCTGCCATCACCATGAGAAAAGCATATCTAAGCTAGAAGGAGGATGATAGTTGTGTGGGGAGCAGAGCTGAGCTGACTAGACCAGATGAACTGCCCTTTGAACTTGTGAGCTTAATAAATGCTGGTGTATTGAGATATGGTTGGTTCTTTATGCAGCATTATTTGGTTTCATTTAAGTGATATATATCTCATACATCTGGTCTTGATGATAAGTTAAATATGAACAATGAAACAGAAGTAGGATAATCTGAGTCCTTCCCTGGAATTTTATATACCAAAACATAGAAAAATAATCCTTCATCATCTAGGATCACTACAGTGTATGGATCCTGCATATTTTTATGGTCCCCGTAATAAAGAGAAAAGCACCCATAGTAGTGGAAAATGATGTTGACAAAAAGGGATAGGCAGAGATAGAGACAGAAAAAGAGAGATTTCCAACATTTGTGTCACTCGAGTCTGTTATTCTTAATACCATTTCCATTCTCTTTTTCAGTGGTGAAAAAGCCTGAGCAATATTGCAAGACCCACATCACGGAATGTGAAACTGCTTGGGTTAAGGCCCTGAGAGTTGACAGATCCTGAGCTAGAAAGATAAGTTTCTTCTCTCTGTCCTCTGCAAGGGATTCAAACCAGTGACTGCATGGTGGTTTAATCTTTTCCCCTCTTATTTACACTATATTAATTATGTTTTATTTTTAAGTCTTTAGAGTACCTAGAAGTATATTATTTATATGTAATATGGAACTCAAATTTTATTTAGTCCATGTGTATAGACAATTGTCTAATGCAGTTGGTTAAATAGAATGTTCTATGTCTTCAAAATGACAACCTTGTTATATATTAAATATCATATATATTTAGGTTTGTTTTGTTTTTCGATTGTCTGCTTTATCTTTGCCCTGCCTTCAGCTGGTACCAATTGTTTTAACTACTGTATTTTTGTACTTGATAGATATGTTTATGCATATTTATACAAATATTTTTTATGACCATTTCTCCACCATTCTTCTTTTTCACTTTAAAAAAATATTCTTAATATTTTCTCTTGGCTAAATTTTAGAGTCAGCTTGACAAGTTATTTAAAAGGTTTTCTGTGTTGAATTTATAAATTACTATGGTGACAATAGATGCTTTTATAATATTAAATCTTCACAACCAGGAATATATTCTCTCCATTCCTTCAGTTTCTATTTTATTTTCTTTTGTAGCCTTATATATTTATTCATTTCATTCTTACACATCATTTCTTAAAAAGAATTATATTTTGAAAACTTTGTAGAAAAATGGTGATTGAATTTTGTGTGCTACCCTTTGTGAGCTGAAGTAATTTACAATAATACAACAGGCTTCAACTTAAGGAGGCCATTTGAAAGCAAAAACGAGAGAGAGAGAATTACATCACTTTTCTAATAAAGGTTATTTTGCCACTGGTCAATGCTTCTAGATAGCTGACAAGTGGGGAGACTAGAAATAGTGATGTTTGGGAAAGCCAGAGGGATATGAGGAAACCTATTTCTTCCAGACTTATTCTTAAGCTATTCCCTTGTGAATTATTCTTTCAATAAATAAAATCCACTTGGAAGTATCCTGTGGGACATAAAGCCAATTAATACTGTTTTTCCAAGGCAGTGTGTTGTTTCATGTTAGTCTGTGGTAGAAACCAAGAGAGAAACTGTTGATTAGAAAGATGTATGGTTGATTGGAAAGAAGAAAATCACAAGTTTAGTACCCAGACACAAGCATTGCTGTCTCAGCAAGAAGTCTAATACTGAATGTTTGGCAATGGAGTCCTCCAGATTGAAAATGACAGATGGTCATTTAAGTGTTAAGGGACAAGCATTGAGAAACCTCAATTCCGGCCAAAACAAGTCCAATATTTCTCATCACATAACACATCACCTTCGTGCTTAAAACTGTTTCATGGGAACATAGACATCTACATGATATTACTTTCGAAATAAGAATCTGTTGTTCTGTTTAGTGTTACGTGGACAGTACATGAAAGAACATTCAAGCTAGGAAAACACAGCTAAAAGAAACTTTTCAGCCTAGCGCTCTCTCCACCTCCAGGAACATGATTAAAAAATAGACGTACTGTCACATATCTGCCAGTGTATGGAATATTTTTTCTGCCTATTATATTGCTTCCTATTTCCTTAATTTTTGTATAAAAATTGTATGATGATTATGATTGCATTTTGTTCTGTGGTGGAAAATTTTGTCATTTGTTAAATAGTTTGCCATGTCAAGAGAAGATAAAAATTATGGGTCCAAAGATGGAATGCTGGGGGAAAGTTTTACTGTTAAGTAGAAAACCCAGATTAGGGTATATGAGATGAGGGTGAAGGATGAAAAGAGAGTGTGTTCTTTAAAAGCAGAAACAAACAAACAGTCTCTGTCCCATGTTTATAAAACAAAGTCTCAGAGTGATGCTGACTGGCTAACAATATTTGGACAAAATGCTGAACATGTGGATAAGTTCTTGTTTGCAATATTTCCAAGAAATGGTCTTTACAGCTTACATGAAATGACCAATACAGGTTTATAAAACTCTGTTTGTCATTTTTAGAAAAAGTAAAGTTTGCACTTTCATGTGTAGATTAGGCAGCTGTGTTTGGATTAATTAGATGTATCACAAAGTGGCACACCTAAGTTTGATTAAACAGGAGTTTCTTTATTCACAAGTTCTCTACTCATAGCTGTATACAGTAGTTACGCATGAGCATGTCCCTTGGGAAGGGAAGACTACTATTTGCAGTTTCATGTGGGGCTGTTTTATGTGAGATGCCAGGATATGTTTTGGAAATATATAAAACTCTATGGAATTCAATTCCAAAGGGACAACCAGAGAGCCACTCTATTATTATTATTATTATTATTATTATTATTATTGCTATTATTATTTGTTTGTTTGCTTGCTTATTTCTTAAGTGAGTTTATAGGTTTTACCTCTAGGCTTCATCTCCACCTTTCTTGCAGTAATAGCAGCTGTCTTCCTGAGCATAGCAGGGGATAGGTAATCCAGACTCGTATAATTATATTTTTCAAATTATCTGAGCAAGATGATTGGGCTGAGAATAACATGTATGTCAAACTCTCTGATATTTTATATAGTGAAATCACTCATTTATTCACTAAACACTTTAGTACCCACTATGTTAAAGATAACATTCTTGGTACCCTAGGAACATAGCAGTTGCTAATAAAGATGAAGAAAATTGTTATCCTCAGGGAGTTTATATTTTTGTGAGAAGATGCAGATACAAATTAAAATATGTACATATATGTTCGTGTGTGCATGCACATGCACGTGTGTATATATATGGACAGAGAGAAGTGTTATGAAAAAAATAATCAGGAAACAAGGTAGGATATTCTGAAGAGAAACAGAACATTTCAAATTTAAAGGAAGTGTGTACCATACTGAGAATGTGAAATATGAACGAAACCTTGAAGAGAAAGACAAGAAATATTTTGGATATTTGAATCTGGATGAAATAAACCTCTTTAGTATTCAGTGCAAACAACTGTGATGTCTGATATTTTACCAAATTTGCAAGCTAATGAATTAGCCTGCCAGTTTTGTGAATGCTGGTATAATATACAAGACTCATGGATTAAAGACAAAGGGCAGTGTATTACTCAGAGCAATAGCAGTGGTCACAGAATCATCATTTTTGCATGTTTTCTCAAAGTCCTAATTCCCCTATGGTGATAGGAAGAATACCAGATTATATCTGTAAACAAGTAGGTGACATTACATAACAGGAACTCCAAGTTTAGGAATAACAAATATTTTATGATGGTCCTAAGCATGCCTTATCCTTGTTCTAGAGGGAGACGCTATCTCCATTTTCCAAGGCTGTTCACTATACAAACATTCTAGAAATAAGTGTTTAGAACCAAGGGTCATCAGTGCTTCACTCTGTAACACATGCATAAAAAGGTCAGATCTATTCCTGACTTCACATGATTTTAAGATACAAAACTACACAATCTTCTCCTTTGCTTAAACTAGCTGAAGCTGTTTGACTTACATTTCAAATGATGTATCCCTCACATATCTATCTATCTATCTATTTATGTATCTATCTATCTATCTAGCAATCTATCTCTCTATCTATCTATCTAGCTATACATGTTTACATATGTTTGTGAGTACTTTAAGTATGGCCTGTGATGACCCATTATTTCCTTATGAAGTATCAATGGCCATCTTCCTATCACTCTAAAAATATCCAATTGTGCTATTAGGTGAATTATCACTAGTGTGTATTAAATATTCACTGATCCATATTCTTTGCCAACCAGCCTAACATCAGGCTTTTTAGAAAAGTCTTGGTATCTTTTCAATGTATGCCTTACTTACTGCTTTTATCATATTTTAGGTGACTCAGTCCTATAGAACTAGCAATTACAAATTATAGTCAATTTTCTTTAAATACATAAAATTAAAACTGATCATATAATTTTAGCGCATAGTAGCTCTCGTGCATTTCCAAAGAATAATATTAAAAATATATATATTTAAAATTATTAACTTATTTTAAATGAGATATTAGTGAGTAATTAAAATGTCAACTTGGAAGAGAGTGAAGACAAGGTTCTTCAAGGCCAGTTATATCCATGTCCTCATAAAAAAGATTTATGGACATGACTACTTGGGGATATGCTAGTGTCATATGTTACATTTTCTAAGCCAAACTTCCAGGGTTAAAATCCTAGCTGTATACCTTACTAGTCTTATAACTTGAGATAGTTGATTTAACTTCTCTGTTCCTCCAGTTCCTCATCTATGGAAAAGGAATAATGATATTATCTACCTCCAATGGTTACTGTAACAAATGTATAAGCTTTGTTTCCCCTGTAATTTAGAACAGAACTTGCCACACTGAAATAATGCAGTAACTTTGTGTTGTAAATCTTTCGTTTTATCTCATTCTCTGGTG
Source organism: Mandrillus leucophaeus (assembly GCF_000951045.1). Taxonomy (NCBI): domain Eukaryota; kingdom Metazoa; phylum Chordata; class Mammalia; order Primates; family Cercopithecidae; genus Mandrillus; species Mandrillus leucophaeus. The sequence continues at coordinate 2,037,417 of NW_012104810.1, read as the reverse complement.
ACCATATGCATACATCTGTGAAATGGTTGGCCACAATTATATTGCCACTTAAGGATGCTGAAGTCTTTTTCTTGAAACTGTTAAGTATCCCATATGGAAATTGAACACACCATTCACTTTATTTGAATCAGGCTAAACCCAGAGTAGCTAAATTGGCCTGGATACCAAGTTGGCTCTAGTGGGTAAGTCATAAAACAAGGGCATCCATTTGGAAACTACAGTCTCATGCATTACTGACTTCAAAGTAAACACATGAATGCTGCTCCGTGTCATTGGTTTACATCAGGCATTTCTATGTAAAATTATTATTATTCTAGAGAGTACTTTTCTGTGTGGAACAGTTTTATTTATGTTGCAAAGATAATAGGCCTATAATGGGCAGGGTAATGTAGAACTGTACCGAGGGCATAATACTGTGATTCTTGTGGCTTGTTAAGATCAGTGGGTGCTCATAGAGACAATAGCGCTAAGAAAATGATGAGATGATTATTAAACCACAGTTAATTACACAAATTACACCTATTATGTGAAAGAGAATTAACCATTCACTTTGTATGTGCCTATTTGTAGCAATAGGTATCTTGGTAAATATAGCAAAATAAGAAATTAAAAAAATACCTATTGTCTCAAAAATATCACAAGAACTAGACAATATGGTTTGGTCCCTATCACTATTAGGTATAGTCATATTCACTCCTTTAGTTCATTGTAAGAATGAGAAAACAGTGGGTATCAATAAAATATCACAATTTAAAAGTTAGTTAATATAATAAAATGTAAAACACACATACAGTCTCCTTCACATTATTCAAAGTTCTGGAACTTAATAATAACATAATCATTTTACCACACTTACAAGTACTGTAACCTGTCTGGAACTGGGTTCTGGATTTTACAACCTGTGTAATAACTAGGAGTAAAGAGAAACATTGCAAAAGTAACCAAAAGATTTGAAATTTTTGTAAGAATAAACAAGGAGGTAAGTAAGAACAATTTTGACTTTTTAGCCAGGAGAGGAAAAGGGGGGTTAATAAAATATTTTAGTTGTGGGAAACTAATGCAGTATTTCCCATGCATGTTTGCTGTACTTAATAGACCATGACAGCCTTAAGATTGTAGGCTGTCTACTATCTTGTGATAATTTTGGTAAGTATCTTTTTTTCTCCCCTAGAATGAGTATCTGGAAAACTTAATATATCACATATGTGCAAGATAAGTGACAGATATTCTACCATCACCATTAAAATTTCAAATGTTTCCCATGTCATAGAAATCAGCAAACTTTGTCTCAAAGCTTCCATGAATATAAGGCACTGGGCTCAAGAAAGCTGGGAATTTACGATAGGTAAATAATGCCATGGAGGCCAAACCTCAGGATTTTAAAGATGATGGTTATCAACTTGCATTAGCAAATTTGCCCATATTTAAAACCTAAATTTACCTGTATCCTGGATGTGATAACATTTGCTGTTTCCCTAAGCGGCTTAAAACATTTTCCCCTTTGTGTTGAGTAGGGCTCTGTGCCTTTCCCACAGCTACGTCACTTCCCTCTTTCAAGCTTCCATCATTGAGGAAAGAATCATTTTTTCATAGCATCAAATAGATATTGTTGTAATTCTACTCAGAATTATCTAAAGTCTTCTTATTTCAGTTAACACAAAGGTAAAAAATTTAAATGACCTGTAAGGACCTATATAATCAGGCTCCATTCTCCCTAAGAGCTGCTCATCCTTTAGTCACCCCATTGCTCTTGCCGTCTAGCCAGAGGACTTCTCACTATTCATAAAACAGGGTGAACAGTTCCCAGCTCACCTTTGCACATGCAATCTCAGTGAGGACAATTCTCATCCCTCTCACATCCACACAACTCATTACTTTTCTTCTTTCAGCTCCTGCTCAATGTCTCCTAAGAATGAGACCTTCGAAGACCACCCTACATAAAATAGTAAGCCACCCCCTGCATATGCTATACCCTTACGTGCTGTACAACTATCTAGAGGACTTATCACCATTTGAGTAACTATATATTTATTTACTTTCTCTTTACCTCTGCCACACATAAATTGCATGAAGGTAATTTTTGTATGTTTTGTTTACCCCTGTATGCCCAGTACTTAAAACAATGCTAGGCTAGGCTAGGCATAGAGTAATTCTTCAATATTTATTTATATTTGGTTTGTTTCTTTGTTTGAAATAATACCTCAATCTGTCATCTGAGCTGGTGTGTAGCAGCACAATCATAGCTCTACTGCAGCTGTGAACTCCTGGATTCAAGTGATCCTCCCACCTCAGCCTCCTGAGTAGCTAGAACTACAGGCATGTGCTACCATGCTCGGCTAATTTTTAATTTTTTCTGCTTATATGGGGTCTCACTATGTTGCTGAGGCTGGTCTCAAACTATTGACTCAAATCATCCTTCCACCTCAGCCTCTCAAAGTGTTGGGATTACAGGCGTGAGCCACCACACCCAGTCTTGTCTGTTGAATAAATGAAAAATTGAAATAACAAATGAATGGTATTATCATCATTTATGAATATGTCCAGTTTTCCTTATTAAAATTTAACTCCAAAAGGGCAATTTCTTTTTTATTTTAACTAAACAAACAGCGACTAATTTGTGTCTGTTAACATTTGAATTCTTTTTTTGTTTTGTTTTGTTTAGCTTTTTTTTTTGAGATGGAGTCTCACTCTGTCACCTAGTCTGGAGTGTAGTGGCGTGATCTCATCTCACTGCAACCTCTGCCACCTGGGTTCAAGCGATTCTCCTGCCTCAGCCTCCTGAGTAGCTGGGATTACAGGAGCCTGTCACCGTGCCTGGCTAATTTTTGTAGTTTTTAGTAGAGAGGGGTTTTCTCTATCTTGGCCAGGCTGATATTGAACTTCTGACCTCATGATCCACCCGCCGCGGCCTTCCAAAGTGCTGGAATTACAGGCGTGAGCCACCGTGCCTGGCTGACATTTAAATTCTTGACAATAAAGGGCAAAAATTAAGGAATTCAATGAAAAAAAAAATGATTTGATTGTATATCAAGATAGTTCAGATGAGAATAGCTCCGATCTTAATAAACAGACTCAAGAGTGCAATGATAAGAATGTGGAGGGCCAATGTATCATAGTATAATCACTCAGTAATTAACAAGTACTTATTGAGTGTTATGTCATGATAGACATTGTGCCATAATCTGAAGATACAATGGGAAGGAAGACATTATCTACCTTCTCAAAGGGCTTGCAGTAAGCCGAAGATACAGAGAAGTAATCAGGTGGCCGTTATAGTCTAATAAGATATCCTGTAGGAGGACACCTATTAGTCCAGTCATGGAGATAAAAGGAGAGACCCTGAAATTATCATATAAATTATCATATAACACATTTTATGAACGAATAGTGTGGTTGTAGTTAAGCATGAAATATTTTGAAATATATATATATATATTTGAAATATATATTGAATATATATATATTCACACACTGAACTTTTCCTAGTGTTAAGTTAAAAATAAACCCATGGGAAGAAAGAATGCAGCAAAAGGAAAATGTGCTGAAAAACTATAAAGATAGAAGTGTAGTACTAGACTAAACAGAAATCAAAAACCTAAAATTTAAACTAACAATTGAGAGAAATTCCAAAACAGACTTAAACAATATACTTCAGAAAGGGTCAGAAATTTTCTCTGAGAGTAGTAGTTCAGTTAAGGTAGAAAAAAGGTGCCTTAGTTAAATTTCTCTGTACAAAACAGTTAGACACCCCAATCCTCTTCCCAGCCTGACAATTTGGACAATTTTCTCTTTTTCAACCTAGTGTAACAGATTAATTTGGGACTCAGAAAATCTAGGTTCAGCAGAAGGAGGCATAGGTACCGTATTAAAGATGAATTAAATAAAAGTCTATTTAGTAAGTGGAATAATAATATTAATTCTTTCCCCAGCCAGACTCTAGGAACACTAGAAATTGGGCTTATGCAACCTATGCAGGAGTTTATCAGGTTACTCTTTGGGAAAATTGACTATGACGAAAGAAAAAACTTATAATACTGAAATGACCCAGCCACATTAATGAAAAGTAAAGCCAAAGACTTCAGAAAGAGTTTCTTAAAAAAAGAAGGAAAAAAGTTTTAGTCTTTGGATACTGTCATCCAAAAACTAAAACAAAACAAAGACATTTTAGTTTTTGGATACTAGCATCTGACAATAGTGAAAATGGCTTCAAAATTCAATAGAAAAGTTATTTTTACATAGAATTATACCCAGATAAACTACTAATCATGGGTAAGATTTGGAGGACATTCCCAGGCATACAAATTATTAGAAACTAATATTCTATTGCATGACTGGAGGCTGTGGCTTGTGTTCCAACAAAACAAGGGAGATATTTGAATACAGAGGAAGATCTGTGATGCACAATATAGTGGATCTGTCACAGAAAACAGGCAAAAGAAATTTTCTGGATAATTTAGGGTGACGAAAAGTCCACAGATAAGATCTGTGCCATGGTGTGGTAGATAACATAACCATGACTGGAGCAAAAATATAAAGAGCTGCAGAAGGGACACTTTCAAGAAGAGGATAAAATTGGAGATGATCTGATTGGTTTGAGTGTATTTCAAGGAGATGCATTAATTCATAGGTACACTGAAAAAATAATCGAACGAATAAGATGTTCATTTCTGGGCAAAAACAATCAAGATTTTATTTTAAAAAACAAATAAAATAAGAATATACTACATAACTGCTAGTGTTATTTATATAACTTTTTTTTTTTTTTGAGATGAATTCTCACTCTGTCACCCAAGAGTGCAATGGCACAATCTTGGCTCACGGCAGCCTCTTCCTCCCAGGTTCAAGCAGTTCTGCCTCAGACTCCAGAGCAACTGGGATTACAGGCACATGCCACCCCACCTGCCTAGTTTTTGTATTTTTAGTAGAGATGGGGTTTCACCATGTTGGCCAGGCTGGTCTCGAACTGCTGACCTCAAGTGATCCATCTGCCTTGGCTTCCCAAAGTGCTGAGATTACAGGAGTGAGCCACCGCACTCAGCCTATATAACCTTAATAATGTTAAGTACTGGATATTTAACCCAAAAATTAAATAGAAAGGGAAAGGCAAGTGAGGTGAGGGGAAGAAGGAGTTAATGAGTGATATCTAGAATGTAAAAATCAACAAAAGTATACTTTAGTTATTTTAAATTGTAATGAAACAAAAATTTTCAAATAGCCAAATGATTTGAAAGTAATTGTTGGTAATGAATAGAAATATGAGTGAGAAGGAGTGAGGCAGAGATTACTGTTTTCCATTATAAGACGGGTTGAATTTTTTGTAGACTTGTAACTTGTGTAACTATAAAAGCAAAATAAAAATAAATAGAAGCAGTTCAAAATAAATAAAAATAATTAGAAGTAGTCAATGGTTCAATGCATCAACACATTGAGAAAAATCTCTAAAGGTAAAAACATCATGAGTTTGTAAGGCATGTTAAAAATGTTTTAAGCTTTATCGTAGATTGTATCAGTAAGCTGCCCATATTCACACAGCATTTTTCTCTACACACTAAATGGGTATACTACAAAAACCTTTAACTCTTTTCTGAGGGGCATTTGTTATTCTTTATTGATCTCAGGACAAAGTTATTCCATTCTCCCAGAAAATCTGAGTTCCTGAGGTTAATTTCCTCAGAAACAGCTATCAAAATGTGATGAATGGAAATTTGATTAAAAGATAATCCAATCTGTTATCAAGACTGTCTGGTGTGCTACACTGATACCTTGCTGCCCCCACCCCAGTCCTGGCCCCACCACCAATGATGCAGATCTCCCAGGGTACTCACATTTATGAGATCCTGTTCTCAAATCTAGGCTGGCTTTGAAATTTTTCCTAACCAATAGAATACAGGGGAAATGACATGAAGCTGAAGAATCATCCAATTGAGTCCAGTAAACTGAAAAAGATCACAGAAGAAAATAAAGTTGTTTTAAGTCTGTACTTCCACATTTTTAGTGGGTTATTACACAGTCATTCATAATGAAAACACTAGGTGTTTTCACTGCTCATTTGAACAAACCTCCAAGGCATTTTCTACATTATCTTTCAGTTTCTAAGGAGAACGAAAGCTTCAGTTGCATGCAAAGGCAACAGACTTGTTAACAGATTCTTTTTTAGTTTACCTCCCTTCCTTGCCTTTATTCCCTGGTCTTCTGTATTTGTTTCCTGGGATCACCTCCCAAATGTAAATCCTTATTTGAGGTTCTGCTTTTGCGATAAAACCTAGTAAGAGAAGAAGCATTACTGAAATGATACGTTATGACAAATTCAGAGCTTGGTAATAGAAAATCACTTTCTATTTAGGAAAAATGTTTGGAAGACATGTGTAGAAAAAGACATCAAGTAGAACACTACTGTAGTAATCCAGATGAAAAAAGAAGATGTGCTGAGATGAAATAATAAGATAATTGAAGGTGGCAAGTAAATGATTATGAAAGATACTTCAGAGGTAGAATCCATAGTTACTGACAATAGTTTTGGGTGTTAGTGATAAGTAAAAGTCGAGAAGACAAGGGTGTCACTCTGCCTTAGGCAACTGAATGGTTGGGGAGAGGATAAAGTAGGAGGGCCAGATTTAGGGGGGAATTTCATATACTCAAAATTGAATATGTGTAATAAAACTACCTATGGAACACCCAGTAGGCAGCTGATCATATATGTTCTATGGTACTGGGGTGCGAAGGAGTGATCTGAATGAACTGAAAATAGTAAATTAAAGATCTCCAGGATTTAAGTGGTAATTGAGTAATAATTTTATATGAAATATCTCAGGGTGCTAATAATGATAGATGCATGATAACTTCTAATTCACATAGTAATTTTACATGTACATGTTGGCTGTAAGGCACTGAATATAGCACTAGAAATGGAATTAGAACTTTTAGATTGTGTAGTAGGACATCAACAGATATTCCTGTTAGTTTACGGTGGCTACTTACCCTAAACCTAAATTATCTCAATAATCTTTCTATTCATGCTTTGATTCAAAGTGTTAATCCTTTTTCAGTATCGCTAATTAAGTAAAGCCTACATTACTCCATAGAAGAATATCAAAGTGACAAAGAATAAAAGTAGATAACAAAATGGTAATTTCACATACACTAGAGAAACACCATAGTTATGAATTTGAAGACTAAACTTTAACTGTTACACTTAAGAAGTTTAGTGCTTTGGTTTAGGAATGCTGTTTCAGCTTGGAGGTAAACTAGAATTACCGAAGGAAATTCACCTTCATTTGAAAGAGTGATTAAGGTCCATATTATGTCACTTTAAACTATGAATTGCTCTGAAAGAAGCCTCTACTGAGGGTAAAAGTCCCCAATAGAGACAAAGATCCCTGAACGGCCATCTTCCATTCCCCTGTTTCAAATCACCAAGTTAGACCACTTCTCTAGAGCAGGTCTAGCTATCTCAAATCAGTACTGACATAGGCTGATTCTGTAGATCATGACCTTAATTTTGTATAGTTACTTTGAAGAGAATAGACTCTGCCTGAATTTGACTGAGCAACTTCTTTTCATTGAATGGCTTTGAAAGCTACTTCTGTGTACAGCACATTTTCCACAATAGAAATTCAAGGATCTTTTCTATCTCAATACTGTCAGCCCAAATGACTTCAAGCAGCTTCAGTTCTGCCATCTGTAAGAGATGAATTTGTTCAATCAAGTTAAATCACTGTACCAGCTCAGTCACTGCACCAGAAGGCATTTGAATTTCACCTAACTGTTCTTATTCCAAGGTTAAATTAGTGTCTGAGGTTTCACATTTTGCCCCAAACCAGTAATTTATATATTTGTAATAATATATTCAGAAAATATTCATTAGCTAATTTAAGATGTCACATGGAGTTATTGTTTGAGCTTCTACTAAAAACATATTTTAAGATTCATTTTTAAT
>NW_012104810.1:2018999-2027256 GCF_000951045.1 Mandrillus leucophaeus | reverse complement strand
AAAAGTCGAGAAGACAAGGGTGTCACTCTGCCTTAGGCAACTGAATGGTTGGGGAGAGGATAAAGTAGGAGGGCCAGATTTAGGGGGGAATTTCATATACTCAAAATTGAATATGTGTAATAAAACTACCTATGGAACACCCAGTAGGCAGCTGATCATATATGTTCTATGGTACTGGGGTGCGAAGGAGTGATCTGAATGAATTGAAAATAGTAAATTAAAGATCTCCAGGATTTAAGTGGTAATTGAGTAATAATTTTATATGAAATATCTCAGGGTGCTAATAATGATAGATGCATGATAACTTCTAATTCACATAGTAATTTTACATGTACATGTTGGCTGTAAGGCACTGAATATAGCACTAGAAATGGAATTAGAACTTTTAGATTGTGTAGTAGGACATCAACAGATATTCCTGTTAGTTTACGGTGGCTACTTACCCTAAACCTAAATTATCTCAATAATCTTTCTATTCATGCTTTGATTCAAAGTGTTAATCCTTTTTCAGTATCGCTAATTAAGTAAAGCCTACATTACTCCATAGAAGAATATCAAAGTGACAAAGAATAAAAGTAGATAACAAAATGGTAATTTCACATACACTAGAGAAACACCATAGTTATGAATTTGAAGACTAAACTTTAACTGTTACACTTAAGAAGTTTAGTGCTTTGGTTTAGGAATGCTGTTTCAGCTTGGAGGTAAACTAGAATTACCGAAGGAAATTCACCTTCATTTGAAAGAGTGATTAAGGTCCATATTATGTCACTTTAAACTATGAATTGCTCTGAAAGAAGCCTCTACTGAGGGTAAAAGTCCCCAATAGAGACAAAGATCCCTGAACGGCCATCTTCCATTCCCCTGTTTCAAATCACCAAGTTAGACCACTTCTCTAGAGCAGGTCTAGCTATCTCAAATCAGTACTGACATAGGCTGATTCTGTAGATCATGACCTTAATTTTGTATAGTTACTTTGAAGAGAATAGACTCTGCCTGAATTTGACTGAGCAACTTCTTTTCATTGAATGGCTTTGAAAGCTACTTCTGTGTACAGCACATTTTCCACAATAGAAATTCAAGGATCTTTTCTATCTCAATACTGTCAGCCCAAATGACTTCAAGCAGCTTCAGTTCTGCCATCTGTAAGAGATGAATTTGTTCAATCAAGTTAAATCACTGTACCAGCTCAGTCACTGCACCAGAAGGCATTTGAATTTCACCTAACTGTTCTTATTCCAAGGTTAAATTAGTGTCTGAGGTTTCACATTTTGCCCCAAACCAGTAATTTATATATTTGTAATAATATATTCAGAAAATATTCATTAGCTAATTTAAGATGTCACATGGAGTTATTGTTTGAGCTTCTACTAAAAACATATTTTAAGATTCATTTTTAATTAAAAAAACAATATTCATTATAAGTTGAATTTTAATCTATGCACCATATATCCTAGGTATAGTGTATTCTACCTTCTCTACACATATAGAAATTCACATATGCACATATAGGCACATATACAGAAGGGTGAAGTCCGGCTCACCTTTAAAATGTCCTGATATTGTCAATCCTGTTCAACTTAGGTCAAGTCTCCTTTCACATCCAGCTTTCTTTATTTCTCCATTTTCTTTCCTCGTCTACAACTACCATTACCTGTCTTGAACCCTAATCTAGATATAGGAGTTCATTTCTCTGTTCCCAGTTTTTTTTTCTAAACATTTTCCTAGAGGGGCTTCTTATAGTTATTTCTTATAGCACTTTTACTGATAATACAATAGCAGGATATGTTTTAAAATCACAGAATAGTATATTTAATACAGCTATTAGGAAATAATATTTTACACATTAGATTTGGCAATGTATAAAAGTAGCCATCTTGTTTAGTTAGAACCTCCTCCATGATACATTGTCAAGGTATAGAATTAATATTCATGAGCTAATACTTGAAAAAGAAAGAAGGGGAGGCATTAGAAACATATTTTTCATGTAACCATATAGAATATCTGCAATACAACTACCAGAAACCAGTAAGATGAGTTGTCAACTAGAAGAAAACTAACTGTCTGGGAGCCAGGCATGAGAGGGAGGCTTTTCATTGTGCAAAATAAAAACTCTGAAATTATGTAAATGAATTAGTTATTAAAAACATTAAAAATAAATCAATGGTTTCTGACAAAACAAGTATAGAGATTTCTTTGATTGAATAAAGTGACCATGAAAGTCTGTTCATTAACTAAAGGGGATATTGAACTTAAATAGGTTTGTAACTGAAGGATAAATACTAATAAAAAATGCAGGTATAGCCAAGCATGGTGGCTCACACCTGTAATCCCAGCACTTTGGGAGGCCAAGGCAGGCAGATCACCTGAGGTCAGGAGTTCGAGACCAGCCTGGCCAACATGGTGAAATCCCATCTCCACTAGAAACACAAAAATTAGCCGGGTGTGGTGGCACACCCCTGTAATCCCAGCTACCCAGGAGGTTGAGGCATGACAATCACTTGAACCCAGGAGGTAGAGGTTGCAGTGAGCCCAGATCACGCCACTGCACTCCAGCCTGGGCAACAGAGTGAGACTCCATCTCAGAAAAAAAAAAAAAAAAAAGAAGAAAAAGAAAAGACAACGTAGGTATAAAGTCATAGATTGGACCGACAGCTTTCTTTATCTTAATTGCAGTTATACAATACAAAAACAAAATAAAACTTAAAAGTTATTGCTCATTTATTCTATTTTATTTTCTAATTTCTGAATAGGCTACAGATACAAGGTGTTCAATGAATTAAATATCGTTCCTGTCCATGTATGGCTTATAACCTAGTGGGGAAAATGATATTTAATTTAAGAAATAGAAAATTAAATTCGTAATTATTAATCTTTAGTAAATGCTATATTAAAATGGAATTTTCAGATAAATATAATAAAAGGGAAAGGTTAGAGAAGATCTCACTGCAAAAAGTTGCATATGGTTTCATAGACTTAGGCAGGCAAAGAAAGGGGGAAAGAGTGTTCAATAACCAATGAAAGAGGCAAAAAACAAGCTTAGAAATGAAGATTTAGAGCAAGTGATGCAAACTTTGGAAAACAGGTTATATATTTTCTGTATTTTCTTAAATGCAAAAGAAATCCCAAATAGATTTTTGGCCAGCTGATACTGCTGTATTTGCATTTTAAACTATCCTTCTGAGTGACACAAAGAGAAGCCCAGCTTTATTTAAAACGTACAGTCATGTGCCATATAACAACATTTCGGTTAGTGAGGAACTGCATATAAGACAGTTGTTTCGTAAGATGATGATGGAGCCTCTCCTATAAAAGTGGACTATTTTATTTAATCTTTTCTACTGTATTTTTACTGTACCTTTTCTATGTTTAGATATGCAAATACTTACCTTTGCATTGCATTTGTCAACAGTATTCAAGACAGTGATATGCTATACAGATTTGTAGCCTAGGAGCGATAGGATATAGTAACTGGCCTATACTGTCTAGCCTAGGTTTGTAGCAGGATATACCACCTAAGTTTGTTACACCCAATCTGTGATGTTCACACAATGATGAAACCACTTCACCACACATTTCTCAGAATATATCTACATTGTTAAACCATGCATGACTGTTTGGTGATAATCTACAAAAGAGATTTACTAGGGTGCCCAGAGATTAAGAAAGTTAGATTTGAAATATATTGAGAGGTAAATTAGTAGAATTTGGTGAAAGTTGATGGGTGTTAAAATAGAGTTAAGTGTCTTCAATAGTGACTCCTGGTTTTGTGGCTTGAGCAGTTGGGTAGAAGCAGATGAACTGTTATCAGAATAGAAAAGACTAGAAGAGGAGCAACTTGGGGAGAGGGAGAGCTCAAAGTATGTGTAAGTTTTGAAATTTTGCTATCAGTTTGATTGTTGTGGTGTCAAATAGGCAGCCTATGTTGAACACTAGAAATAAATCCAACAGCCATAAATGTTCCCTCTCTTCCCCCGCCTCCACCCCCCATAGGAGTAGTAGATCTCCCTTTCATTACTGTTTGGCACGGACCTCTGTCTTCATTCAGAGTTAACTGATATGAAAATGAGCTCAGTGCACATAAGGAGAGATTCAGACTAGGAAAATTGCCTCCCATATGGCAGGATAGTGAATACTGTTAAGGAAAAAATGAGGAATATTATCACCTTTATCAGAAAATGACACACAAAATGTCTCAAATTCCCAATGTCAATTAACCTGTTTGTTCAATGTCATTAGCAATTATCATTTACTAAGCAATTCTCACTGTTCATTGGGAAGATTTCTTTACTTAGTCCTTTAGAAGTCAGTTTTGAATTGGCATGTCACTTTGCCCCAGTAGACACCATGGAAACTAGGATAGACTAACTAAAAGCAGATTATTTTAAAATTACCTCTTTTTTTATAAAAGAAACTGACAAAAAACTGCTGCTTTGCAAATTGTTCTTAAAAAGTGGCCTTTTCATTTTAAATGACTTTAATACTTTTACAAGATCAAGTAAGAAACTGAAAATAATGGTTTAACATTAATATTTAGATTGATTTTAACTTCAGATCAATTTGTTTTTACTTATGGCTAACTTTTTAAATGATAGATTCTTTAACTTGTACTTATTTTTTTGTACTTTATCCTCAGATTCTTTGTGCTAAAACTACTCAAAGAAACAAAAGACAGAAGTTTGTGTCACTGAGACCTAAGCTAAATGGAAGAACTTTGATGTTACTGTTTTCACCTCTCATACTTCCAGAAGGGTTAAGTTGGCAGATCCATGTTCAGAGACAATCCCCATTAACCATTATTACACAGCTGTGATTAGGACCCTAACCGCTCTCTAAGCAGAGATATGATTTGCTTTCATAAATGCTGGTTTTAGTTGTGAATTTAAGCTTGTTATGAATAAATACTGACATAAATTCTACAAGGAAATTGTTCTTCAGGCTTGGGGGATGTACCTCTTAGGAATAATAACAAATATCCTGTTCCAGATCGAAACTATGCCAGTCTGAAAATACTCAATTTGTCCAGTGATTTCCATGTGTCTCTAAGCATATATATTTTACAAATAACAACTTCCTTAATCTTGTACTTGTGTTGTTCGATATGTATGTCTTCTTTATTAGGTGATGGAGATAGAAGTTATCAAGGCTAGGCATACCTAATCAGTTGCATGAGATGCTAGAACAGTGAAATGTATTATTAATGAGGCTTTAAGAATCTACCACATTCTCTTTCTTCTGGTTAATATTTGGTGATCTTGTGTGTCTCATCTTAGATGCCTCCTGTAATGAGAAGATATCTCTAACCCCAAACTGAGTTGGGTTATACATATTCGGGGAGTATGGCTATTACAAAATTTGTTATTATTTATTATAATTACCTCTTTTTTTTTCCGGGTTTTTACTTTGGGTTCTTCATTAAATATATTATAATTTTAATGCAAGAAGCATATCTTGTTTTCTTTTTTTTTTTTTTTTGGGTGTCTCCTTTTTTTTTTTTTTTTTTTTTTTTTTTTGGCTGTCTCCTTATTTTTTTCTTTTTATTATTATATTTTAAGTTCTAGGGTACATGTGCACAACGTGCAGGTTTGTTACATATGTATGCATGTGCCATGTTGGTGTGCTGCACCCATTAACTCGTCATTTGCATTAGGTATATCGCCTAAGGCTATCCCTCCCCCATCCTCCCTCCCCACAAAAGGCCACAATGTGTGATGTTCCCCTTCTTGTGTCCAAGTGATCTCATTGTTCAATTCCCACCTATGAGGGAGAACATGTGCTGTTTGATTTTCTGTTCTTGCGATAGTTTGCTGAGAATGATGGTTTCCAGCTGCATCTATGTCCCTACAAAGGACACGAACTCATCCTTTTTTATGGCTGCATAGTATTCCATGGTGTATATGTGCCACATTTTCTTAATCCAGTCTGTCACTGATGGACACTTGGGTTGATTCCAAGTCTTTGCTATTGTGAATAGAAGAAGCACATCTTTTTTTCATTCAATCTATGCTACAATGTTGTGGGTGTACCAAAGCTTATTTTCTATTCCTCCTTTCTGGACACATACAAGATTATAGATCTTGTGTGGTAAAGTATAGCCATGTGACTGTTTCTGGACTATAATACCTAAATAATACTTTTAATTTCTGAGCTGAATCAGCAAATGCTCTGTTTTTTTCCATGGAATGACCACCATGGGGGTACATGTGTGTGAGATAACAGAATGTTTATTAATCTGGGTTCCTTTGTAAATATCTAGAATGAGGAAAATATTACCTTTGTTTGTTAATCGCTGATATTTTGGGGTTAAAATTTATTTACCACAGCTTATTTTTAGCTATTCTAAGTAATATAGTGTTCTAAGATACTAGTACATGCTTGGCCTATATGTATAAAAATATGAATTGAATGACTGAATAAATGGAAATATTTTTCCTCCTCAGCTGAAACTCCAGATGTCACTAACTTTGAAAGTCAACATTCATGTTGAAAGCTCCTGTAAATCAAAGTATGCACTTTTACAATTCATCTTCTTCATGATTTACTATACAAAATGTTTACCAATGTCAAAAACTTAGGTCTGAGATTTTACCCTGTTTACAGTGTAATAATTTAGGCTGCCACAGTTTCATAAACACTGGCAGAAGATATGAGAGTCTCAGGTCGGAGACAAAGGACCTCACTCATCATGACATAGCAGGCAGCATGCATTTTATGTTTGCTTTAGTTCTCCTTATCCCCCAAGTCTCACAGAGTCATGCAGAGCACAGAGAGACTCAGGACTCAGAAAAATGCTGCCTAAGCGGTGAATATCCATCACAATGAGGAAACCTTAGCTAGTAATACTCTAATCCTTTTAAGTGGTTGCAGGCAAACCTTCTTGAATCTTGTCCTGGTGAACAAACAAACGTATCTTCTTCACTGGAGGGAGACAGTACCTTGTTCCAAGGTTGCATGCTATACAGTCATACTTGAAAACATAGCCCTGAATCTGTATATCTTTCATGCACAGGTTAAAATGCCTGTGCATGGAAAACATACAGACTCACAAGACATTCACCAAAAATTGTCTCCCTGAAATTAAGAAAAGAGATGCTTAGAAATGTCACTTTTTACAGGGATTGGCAGACCATGGCTTGCCACAAAAAATTATTTTACCCTTTCATTTACTCATTCAACAACTATTGATTAAGATACTTTTATAGAATAAATACAGGGTTTGACCTTTAATACATATTTACCTATCCAAAGTGTGTATCACTTTCACCAATGAGGTCATAGGAGAAAGTTTGAAAATTTTAAATATGCAAGATTGAATATAGACAAAGTTAGGCATGATTGGGAATAATACAAAAACAACAACAAAAACAGCAATAATATCTAATATTTTTGACACCTATTGTATACTGGATGGCTTTAAATAGATTATATCATTTGTTAAAAACAGCATAATTAGGAATGCTCTATGATTATCTATATTTTGTTTGTAGAGTGTTTAATAGTTTAATTTAGGACTAGCATTATGATGCGATGAGTGAGGCAGGGTTAGGAAGAAAAAGGTCAGGACTTGTTGCTATTTAAGAACTTGGTATCAATGACTTTCTTCACCAAATAGCAGGGTGCTGCCATAAAAACAGACACATGGACGAATGAAATAGAATAGAGAACCCAGAAGCAAATCCATACATCTACAGTGAACACATTTTCAACAAAGGTTCCGCAACATACATTGGGGAAATGCAGTCTCTTCAATAAACAGTGCTGGGAAAGCTGGATATCCATATGCAGGATAATGAAGTTAGTCCCCTACCTCTTTCCATATACAAAAATCAAATCAAAATGGATTAAAGACTTAAGTATAAGACCTCAAATTTTGAAAGTACTACAATAAAACATTGGGGAAGCTCTTCAGGACATTGGATTGGGCAACAATTTATTGATAATACCCCACAAGTACAGACAACCAAAGCAAAATGGACAAATAGGATCATATCAAATTAAAAAGCTTCTGCACAGCAAAGAAATCATTCAGCAAAGAGAAGAAACAACCCACAAAATGGGAGAAAATATTTTCAAACTATACATCTGGCAGGGTTAATATTCAAAATATATGAGGAGCTCAAATCACTCTAAAGGAAAGTATCTAATAATCTGCTTTAAAAATGGGCAAATGATCTGAATAGCCACTTCTCAAAAGAAGACATACGAATGGCAAACAAGTGTATAAAAAAGTGCTCAACATCATTGACTATCAGGGAAA
>NW_012104810.1:2015708-2018949 GCF_000951045.1 Mandrillus leucophaeus | reverse complement strand
TATAGAATAAATACAGGGTTTGACCTTTAATACATATTTACCTATCCAAAGTGTGTATCACTTTCACCAATGAGGTCATAGGAGAAAGTTTGAAAATTTTAAATATGCAAGATTGAATATAGACAAAGTTAGGCATGATTGGGAATAATACAAAAACAACAACAAAAACAGCAATAATATCTAATATTTTTGACACTATTGTATACTGGATGGCTTTAAATAGATTATGTCATTTGTTAAAAACAGCATAATTAGGAATGCTCTATTATTATCTATATCTTATTTGTAGAGCGTTTAATAGTTTAATTTAGGACTAGCATTATGATGCGATGAGTGAGGCAGGGTTAGGAAGAAAAAGGTCAGGACTTGTTGCTATTTAAGAACTTGGTATCAATGACTTTCTTCACCAAATAGCAGGGTGCTGCCATAAAAACAGACACATGGACGAATGAAATAGAATAGAGAACCCAGAAGCAAATCCATACATCTACAGTGAACACATTTTCAACAAAGGTTCCGCAACATACATTGGGGAAATGCAGTCTCTTCAATAAACAGTGCTGGGAAAGCTGGATATCCATATGCAGGATAATGAAGTTAGTCCCCTACCTCTTTCCATATACAAAAATCAAATCAAAATGGATTAAAGACTTAAGTATAAGACCTCAAATTTTGAAAGTACTACAATAAAACATTGGGGAAGCTCTTCAGGACATTGGATTGGGCAACAATTTATTGATAATACCCCACAAGTACAGACAACCAAAGCAAAATGGACAAATAGGATCATATCAAATTAAAAAGCTTCTGCACAGCAAAGAAATCATTCAGCAAAGAGAAGAAACAACCCACAAAATGGGAGAAAATATTTTCAAACTATACATCTGGCAGGGTTAATATTCAAAATATATGAGGAGCTCAAATCACTCTAAAGGAAAGTATCTAATAATCTGCTTTAAAAATGGGCAAATGATCTGAATAGCCACTTCTCAAAAGAAGACATACGAATGGCAAACAAGTGTATAAAAAAGTGCTCAACATCATTGACTATCAGGGAAAGATAACTAAAAACTAATGAGATATCATCTCACTCCTGTTAAAATGGGTTTTATCCAAAATACAGGCAATAACAAATGCTGGAGAGGGTGTGGAGAAAAAGTAACCCTCTTACACTGTTGGTAGGGATGTCAATTAGTGCAACCACTATAGAGAACAGTTTGGAGATTCCTCAAAAAACTAAAAATAGAACTACCCTATTATATTAGTTTATTCTTGCTATAAGAAATACCTAAGCCTAGGAAATTTATAAAGAAAAGAGATTTAAATGGTTCACAGTTCTGCAGGCTGTACAGGAAGCATAGCAGCTTCTTCTGGGGAGGCCTCAGAAAGCTCCCAATCATGACAGAGGGCAAAGGGGGAGCAAGACAGTTCACATGACTGTAATAGGAGGAAGAGAGAGAAGGGGGAGGTGCCACACACATTTAAACTACCAGATCTCACAAGAACTCACTATTGCCACAACAGCACCAAGAGGTTAAATCATAAGAAACTGCCCCCATGATCCAATCACCTCCCACCAGGCCCTATTCCAACATTGGGGATTAAAATTCAACAAGAGATTTGGGCACAACACACAGACCAAATCATATTACATATGATCCAGTAATCCTACTACTAGGGATATACCCAAAAGAAAGAAAACTAGTATATTAAAGAGATATCTGAACTCACATGTTTACTGCAGCACCGTTAACAACAGTCAAGATTTGGAAGCAACCCGGGTCCATCAACAGACAAATGGATAAGGAAAATGTGGTACATATACCAATGGAGTACTTATTCAGTCATTAAAAAGGATGAGATTCAGTCATTTGCAAAAACATGGATGGAGCTAGAGGTCATTATGTTAAGTAAAATAAGCCAGGCACAGAAAGATGAACTTCACATAGTCTCACTTATTTGTGGGTGCTAAAAAGCTAAACAATTGAACTCATGGAGATAGAGAGTAGGATGGTTACCAGACAATGGGAAGTGTAGTGGGAGTGGGGGGAAATTGGGATGGTTAAATGGTTAATGGATAAAAAAACATACTTAGATAGAATGAATAACATACAGTATTTGATAGCACAAGAGGGTGACTATAATCAACAATAATTTATTGTATTTATTTATTTATTTTTTGAGATGGAGTTTCACTCTTGACACCCAGTCTGGAGTGCAATGGCATGATCTTGGCTCACTGCAACCTCAGCCTCCCAGGTTCCAGTGATTCTCCTGCCTCAGCCTCCCAAGTAGCTGGGATTACAGGTGCCCACTACCACACCTGGCTAATTTTATTGTACATTTTTAAATAACTAAGGGTATAATTGGATTGTCTTTAACACAAAGAAAGGATAAATGCTTGAGGTGATGGGTACTCCATTTATCTTGATGTAATTACTACACATTGTATGCCTGTATCAAAATATCTCATGTATCCCATATGTATAGACACCTACTATGTACTCACAAAAGTAAATAATAAAAATAAAAAATAAAAATTTGATAAATTCCTGCTCATATTGAGTTTTTGTCATTGGCATTATTCTGTCAGACATCAAATAATTCTAAATATATTTTGGTTGTAACCTATAATTAATTATTTTGATAATGGTGGTGAAAATGTTTGATGAACACTCTACTGGCATTTATTCATTTTATTCTAAACTTAGGTTATATATAGCAATCCTTAGAGTCAAGGTTTACGGATGACCCATGAATAAAAATTATGTATATGGGAATATTTATGGTATTTAAATTTCTAGTAAATAGAAAATTTTCAGTGACCTCTCTGTTGACATATACAGTTTTTATTTTTTTCTACACAAGATGGAGTGAAGATGCTCTCCTTGCTAAAGAAGGAATTACTGCAGAAAGAAGTAGTCAAGTGGGTTAAAAAGCTACTTAGCAGGCAACAGGATTATGCTAGTGCGCTAGATTTTTGGCTTTTTCATTATATTCTTTTATTTCTATGGAATGTTCCAGAAAACTTTCTTAAGCATTCATTATGTTTAATAACTTTGCTGCTTCCAAAGTAGACTGAAATAGACCCTTCTCCCCAGATGTAGGGAGACACTTCTTTTTAATGATGACTTATTTCTAGATTGAGATAGGTAATTGTCAGATTTTTGTAACCTCTGATGCTATGAGGAAAGAAAATGAAAGGATCTTAGAGAAAAGCTCATATCATTTAAAATATTCT
>NW_012104810.1:2008935-2014243 GCF_000951045.1 Mandrillus leucophaeus | reverse complement strand
TATCAACCTGGAGCTTTCCCACATGTAAAACACACAAATATGAAAATCAACCCAGCTGGGCTAATAATCCTTGCAAAGGCTATTGCAGAGCAGCTGCAGCTATGGGAAACCAAAAGCTCTAGAAAATATCTCAATAATTCAGTGAATGTTTATTTGGAGAATCATTCATTCAAGGAATTTTCTTTTGTCAAATCTGCTTTGAGTGAATTGGTCATTTTCTGAATTGTGTTTCAATACATCATAATTTGGTGATTTTTCTGCTAATTGGCCAGGACTAAAACAAAATCAGGGTGCTGCTGAGTCAGGAATTAGCTTTGGTGGCCTCTAGAGGGGATCAAGTTGGCTCTATCAATCAGCGGAGAAAAAATAAAATGTAAAGGTTACTCAAATGTATGAGGAAGAAATAAAATGTAAACAAATAATAAAGAGGTCATTCAAACAGCTACTCTATTACTTTCTTTAAAAGTCAGTTTTACTTTGGGAAGAGTAGCTAGGAATAGGCCTGTGGAGATCAACAGATTGTCTCTCTAGGCAATTTATAAAGAAAAATTCTGTGTGAAAAGCATATTTTTCAATCTTCAAGAAGATGAAAATACGAAATGCACAGCTAAAATTATTTAAATTATAGAGCTAAAGCTTTAGTTTGTGTACTTATCTGAATGAGAAAGCAGTAAATCATTTTCATATTTATCTCTTGTACATCTCTATAATTCTGAGAAGAGTCAAACTAAAATGTATATTGAGGCCATCTGAAACTGAATTGTTATACAAAAGGAATATTTTAGCACCTATTTGTAACTATTTTACTGTTACTGATATTTTGTGGTTTTGTTTATTTATTCTTATTTCTCTGGAAATAAATTATTTTCTTTTTAGTCAGACTTAATTTTGTTTCTACATGTATTAGTGTTCCTTTGGATTTTTGAAGACAATGAATTATTATGCGATTAATAAAAGTTTTTTTAAAAAATGATAATGAAGAAATCTCATTGAGGTATTATTTGTTTGTATTTTTGTTATGTCTTGTTATTAAATATCAGACAGAGCATATACATTGATCCATAGTTTTATTCATACAAAAACTTAGATTATCAAGAGATACATATGAATTAATAACACTGACAGAGTCAATTCAGAAAATAATGAAATACATTGTCTCCTGTCCTGTCTTTTGTAACTGAAGTGTTTATCAATTTTTTTTTTTTTTTTTTTTTTTTAGTTTTCAGTGACAGTTTTTCAGTCAAGTTCATCCCTTCCTTGAAATCAACAGTTCTCATCTAACTGTAAGACTTTATATTGGCTTCACGTTACTATGTCAGTGAAGTACCTGGGGAATGTGACACTCTCCGTATGATAGTGTCCTGTCAATTTCTTTCCACATTCTTTTCTTTCCAAGGTATAATATTAGGTATAGACTTTATTAAAAAAAGGATTTTATAGGTCTGAAAACCCTAGTAAAGTCATATTTTCTGTGAATATGGTATTTCAAACACTAGTGTCAAAACCTTTATTATTTTCTTCTTCCCCATTATCTGTTCACTTTCTCTAGTATTTTGTTCTCTTCATTCCTTTAAAACAAAAGGGTATAACCTAGATGATATGGAAAGCTATGATTCCATGAGTGGGGTTCAAAGGAGGAGCTAATGTCTAAAATTGTACATGTTATTGTGTGTGAGTATCTGGTTATGAACAGTATTTTTTTTGGAGAAGGAGTCTATAACTTTTTTTAGTTTTCTAGGAGTACATGGTCAAAGACAATTATTAAAACCCTATAGATTTAAAATTATTTCAGAAATATTTAAAAATTTACCTCAAAATTTAATAATTTAATATGTGTTATTTTACCATACTGTCTAAAATGTAATGGAAATTGAACTTCTAATTTTCTCCCATTTTAAGGGGTTTCTTTCTTTAAGTTTTAGAGTACTTAAAAATACCTCAAGCCAAATAAATTACCACTAGTCATGTATACATGCAAGCAAATATCATCCACAGACAAATATCAATGGTATTCTCTTGAATTTGATTGTTCTTTCATGTAAACTTGGTTTCATGTATATCTTTTTGAATTTTATATGCATTTGATATAAGTATGTAGTAGATTCTTATAATTTTATGTTGTTTCAGCAATCATTTTGAATACAGGTTTGTCTTTGTTGTACCACAAACAGAAGTCAATCTCTCTTGACACAGTTTTCAGTTCTATGCCTTACTCAACTATCTCAAGCCAGTGGGCAGATGTAAGAACTTACAGGTATCTCTCCAGTCTAGTTGACTGGGCTCCTTGTTTTCCCACAGCTTCCTTTAAGCTGACCATTGAGGCATTTGCCCAGACTCTTAAAGTGACCCACACACTGTTCCCTTCTCTATACTGCCAATTGCCACATGCTCTTCTCTCTCCTTGCTGATTCCTCATTCCTGCCTCATATGGCCTGGATACCAAGTACTGCCTTCCTGACTCACTGGACCCTCCTTGCCCAGAATCTGAAAGTAAAATCTTTGAACGTGTTTCCTATTGTGCTGGTGCATTGAATTTGTGGCATCCATCTAAAGAACTAGGGGATGCCCCAGGCTGAGATATCCCCAGGATGCTAGGAGTAATACAGCATCAGGTTCTCAGCTTCAGAGCAATGGTCAGGCAGACATATGCTGAACATGGGTCAGACAAGAGCCACAAGGGCATCTTCCAGGATAAACAAGTTTGCCATGTGAGGGGTCCCCTGGTCATGGGTTGTATAACTACATGTTAGGCTGGGTGCCAGATAAAAGCAGTACCCTGTGAAAGGCACACTGTAAACACTCACATCGAGTTCTTTTTCATTGTCCTTAGGGAAGGGCTGCTAGCTGCTTTGATATCAGAACCCCAATTTAGCTGGGGGTTCACAAAACAAATTATTACTGAATTATTCATGAAAGCTGTTACAAAAAAAATTTACACAAATGTTATGGTTATTATTTTAGACAAATTATGCCTGAGAGAGAAGCTTACCTATATGTTTATCTATATGAGAACTGATTTCTCTAAAATCAAGTGTTATCTGTCTTTCCTATAAATAAGAAAATGTACATTTTCCCGTAGAACACAGTAATAAAACTGATATGTTCTAAACACACACTGGACTAGGGCTTCCTAACTCTGGGTAACAGACAGCCTATCTGTGAGTGCTGGATTCAGAATAGGTATCTTTCATATAGAATGACAACCAAGCCCCCAAAAATCCAAGTCATGAAACTCTAATATAAAAACTCCAAGTCCAAAGTATTTTAAGCTTTAGAAAGCTTTTTCAAGAGATAACCTGTTAGAAGAGACAATATGCATGTCCATTGTCAGTAATTTTGACACTAATTTAAAACATTAAAGGCTGCAATGTATATAAATGATATACACATTGATTTCAAAATTTCACCATGCTTGATATTATGAAATAAGTAAGATATGATCTTCAGTGAGCTGTTCTACCCAAACTTACCTTAGTTTGTAAACACAAAGACATTATCAAGCTTATAAGGGAAATAAATATTTGTTATTTTCTTTCAGAATGCTGTGTTCCTACTCCTTATATGTTCCAAATCTTCTTTTCAATTATTAGATATGATATTTTGAAATAATTCTGGAACAGGAGAAGGAATAGTCATTTATCTATGTATTCACTTTTTGTTTATCAATCTCTGCTATAATATTGGCCATAGACACTGAAGAATTTTAGGAGGAAGTAGAGGAGCATATGATGTGGCAAAATGGGGAATGAAAGAATGTGCTATAAATTTTTTTGAATTACATAAGCCAGAAGTCACTTTTAGCTGCAAGAGTAATAAATGTCACTAGAACATGCTGTATACCATCCTGCATTTCAATACACATTCTACTTATTTTTGAGTGATTATCTAACCTTTTACCAACTTTTATTTATTTAACAACTAATATTGCCTCAGGATTGAATGAATATATTAGACAAAACAGCGAGTTAAAAATAAAATTACAATGCAAAGTAACAAATACCAAAATTTATTCTAGATTTTAAAATTTTCCATTTTATTAGATTTTTAAATGATCAATATCAGGACTATTATAAGATAGTCCATTAAAATTCTATTAGCTGAAGTTTTTAAAGGAGAAAGATACCCCAATAGTTGAAGATTGATTTTTAAAGAAAATAGTGAGACTGATATTTGATTATTTGGTTAAGAATGTGTATATATATATATACACACACACACACACACACACACATACATATGTATATGTATTTATCATATATATTAACTGTAGTGGGTATAATAAACAGCAATTATATATTTATAGTTACTTTGAAAAATTACAGTTTTCTTTCAGTACTTGTTACTAATTGGATAACAGCAGAGAAAAGCTAATTAAAAGTACATATAAGAAGTATCTTCAGAAATAGTACTAGAATATAACCAATTCTGCCAAAAGAAAGCAAATATAAATAATATAAAAGTGTATAAAATCATGTTCAAAAATGGTATTCATTATAAATCAAGAAATAAAATAAATATCCATGTGTAAATAAATAAGCAGTGGAGAAGTGACAACTCTTCTTTACAGAAAAAAATCAAATACATGAATGTGTAAGTATGGAGAGAAAAGGATCAGGACTGCAGAACTGCAGTAATAATTGCAATAGGCAAGATCCATTGATGACTACTAAAATTACTGACTACAACTTTAAAGAGAAACAAAATATTTGCATAACCCACAGCATACTTTTGGATATAGTCTGTAATTACTATGGTGATTTTAACATACATACAATCTTCTCAGATTATTCTCCCTCCAAGAGATGGAGCAGAAGTCCTTTCCTGAGTGTGGGTTGAATATAGAAATTCACCTCTAATGAATTGAGTACGAAAAGGGGAAAGTGGTAAATTTACACTGCAGAACATTGGTAGATACTGCCATAATCAAGTGATCAAGATCAGCATCACCTGTAATAACCACATATTGACATCATGTGTCCTCAATATGTGATGAGAAAGGCATATCACCTCTCTGATATCTTTCCGCCAAATCCATATCTTCCGTGGAATCAAGAGAAATTCAAAGAAACTCAATTTAAGGAACAATCCAAAAACTACATGACCAGTATTGAAAAATGTTTCTTCATGAAATGTAAGGTAAGACTGAGTAATTCTTACCAATTGAAGGAAACTAAAGAGATGTGACAACTAAATGCAATGCAGAATCCTGGATTGAATCCTGGAAATGTCCATTAGTGAAAAACTGGTAAATCTGAATAAACTCTGTAGTTCAGTTGGCAGGATTGGACCAATGTTACCTTCTTCACTT
>NW_012104810.1:1997939-2008550 GCF_000951045.1 Mandrillus leucophaeus | reverse complement strand
TATATCCCGCCTGGTGTCCTCCATTATATGCTTCTGTGATCATCTGTTATATGTTTTCTGCATGGTGGTATATAGCATCGGGAACAATTCCTGATTCACAAAAGCCTCAGCACTTATATAATAAATTTATCTGAAATCAATTTCCAAATATTTAGAGGGAGTTCATGTTGGGTTTATTACATTTAATGGTGTACTCAATATTGAATTTATTTGATTCAGAGGAATAAGAAGAAAACTATTTCAAAATGAAAATGACATCATTAGTGTACTAAATAATTCAAAGTAATTCTCTATATAGTAGTTCATACAGGAAATAATTTGAGAAAGGAGTTTTTATAATTTAATATAAGGTAAGATCTTTAATTTTTCACAATCTCAAATAATTGTATTGAAATATGTTATAAGCTATACATCAAAAACAATATTTTAGCAGAAACATGAATTTTTATACATGTTCATTTTTCCAATTTGAAAAAACTAAAGTCTTCCAATATCAATCTCTAATCATCTAGGCACCTCTATCAACTCATTATACTGTAACATAGAAATAATACAGTCATTTTAATTATTTCTAAACCTACTGAGTACTTTTATGATTATTTTAAAATAAGCCACCTGACAGAGTTCCAATTGTCCTGAGAAATGAAGGTTCATTAGTTTGAGTGAATGAATTGTTTAATAGTGTACTCATTCTTGCCTCACAGGGCATCTGAGGAAGTAGATATGGAAATTTCCACATAGATTTCTGTATTATTCATAAAAAATCATATGTACTTATACCAAAATGTATGAGTTTTGTTTTTACAAATACTAAATAATAAATTTTAATATTATCTATGCCTTTCAGAAATTTGATTTATACGTCTTTAAGTACAAATAATATTTCAGTAATTTCTTTCAGAATTTTCTATGTTCTAATGACTATACTTCATGTATTGCTCTCTTATTTGAATGTGTTGTTTCTGATATATATGTTGTTACTTGTAATAGAAATAGACATCCATGCAATGTAATGGTTTATAAAAAAAAAGGTTCATTTTAATTTGTGTAAAAATATAGAGAAAAGAATTTGTTAGAAGCAAAGTGATATTAAGTTTTCAGTACTTGTGAAACGTAAGATTGTTGATGATAATCATGATGATGGTTTTGAAGAACATGATATTAAAAGCTAACCTTTGACTTCTACACTGTGAGCTTTACAACTCATATGAGGAGAAGGATTGCTTCTAGCCCTATTTCACAAATGAAGGAGAGAAAAATGCAGTAAAATTTCTGAATTGAGAGAACAAAAAATGAAACCTATGCTGGGATTTAATTCCACAAGTTTTCCTAGTAGGTCTGGGGTAGTTTCAAACATGTGTATTATGTACAACACCCTGTTTTTGGTTTTTACGATATTTACCCTAGATAATGCTGATGCACTCTTCTAACATACAGTATATATTCAACAAATATTTACTGTTGAGTTATTGATATGTTTTGGACATTGATATATCAAAAAGCCATCTTGACTTTTGGAATTATTAACTTTATGACATTATTGTTTGTGATAATTGGAGCAAGTGCCACATGGGATTGTTGAAAGGGGATTTTTGAGGAGATATGCAAATCTCAGTGCTAGGGGTTGCTGTTAAGGCTGCAGAAATGAGTTCAGTATATCATCCCATGGCAGAAACACTCATTCAGTAATATTTTCAGGCTGAAAAAATATTCTGTATGACAGTACTCTAAAGATTAGAAAAACAGGATAGAGTCATGAATTTAAACTTTTTCATTACTGAACTAATTGCTATTGTACTATGTTTTGGCCTTTACTTTCTTCTTAATGAAAGAAAATGTTAACTAATGTATGTTTTATATAAAGAGTTGAGTAAGAACTTTTGCAAATTTTACCAGTTTTCAGGGAAAGAGATTTTATTTTTATTGTATTACCCGTGGCCTGAAAAAGTTGTAGCAGTAACACTATATCCCACTCTGGGTTAGCTGCCCTGATGTTTTCTAAAGATATCTGGAATTTTTGTATCTTTGAAAACTGGTTCCTGGTCCAATATCTTTAAAAAGTATACCCAGTAAACTTTCTAGATACTATCATCAGCTAATTGAATTTAAATGGTTATTCCCTTATTCCCTTAACAAGCTTTCCCAGTACATTTCCTTCTTGGACTTTCACAGAATATAGCAACTTACAGGGAATAAAAAAAGAACTACATAACTTTAAAGCATAATAATACTAATAAAACAAACTTTAATAAGTGTGATGAAGAATCTCTGTATAGAAAGAAACAGAGTTGTGAGTGTAATAGTAGAAGCTGCTTGTTAGAAAGCAAAGATTCAAAAACAAAAAAAAATAGGTAGTAGCAAACTTGTAAGAGCAAGACCATAAATGCTGATCCATCATTTCTTTATCAAATATTACAATCAGTTTATCTGCCATAAGAGTCTTCTGTATTTCTGCTTTCATCTTCTCTCCTTGGAAGCAAAGCCTAGGAGAAAGGCAGAGCAGAGTAAGTTCAATTCCCCTAAAAGCCATTACAAAACAATGAGACAGCATGATTCAGTGGAAAGGGCACATGTTTCAGAATCAGATATACCACTCTCTGGATCCTAACTGAAGTAATTGCCTTGAACAATATTGTTGATTGTAAGCTTCAGAGCAATACTGCAAACCATTCTAATCACCCGAACATATACATATACATTAAGTTGAGGGCAAATTTATGAAAGAACCCTGGAGTTTTTCAAAATAGAAAATATTGATCAGTAACAAATCGAGAACTGAAGAAAAAAGGGAGATGCAATTTTATAACCTTTATGTATCTAATATTGATCTAACTTAGTTTATACTAGTCCTCCGTGTGTCTCACATATTGTAGAGCAAGAAAATATGATTGGTTACACCTATGTTTAAATTTACCTATTCATCTGCAGTTAGGTGAATAAAATTTAAAATTTATGTCACATTAAATGCATAAGTGGCTTCTGGAATTATTTTAAAAAGAAGTGCATAGTCTTTGCAAACCCTCTAATAGTAGCCCACTACATTTGATTTATTAGCTGCTCAGCAAACAAGTCTATTCTCATTTATATAAATGTCCAAAGATGACCCAATTTAATATGATCTAACTATTTCAACTATTACATTATTTCAGTAATGACTATCAATTTGTTCACGCCTCCCTGTATCTATGACCCTTTTTATAGTTCATTCAGGTTACAATGACAGAACACCACAGACCAAATGGATTACAAACAACAGAAATTTGTTTCTCACAGTAATGGAGTTGAGGAAGTCTCAAGATCAAGATGCTGGCAGATTTGGAGTCTTTGTGGACCTTTTTCTGGTATACAGATGGTTGTCTTTTCTTTGTGTCCTCACACAAGGAAGGAGTAGATGAGCTTTCTGAGATTACTTTTTTAAAGGACACTAATCCCATTAATAAAAGCCTTCATGATCCAATCTCCTTCCAAAGACCTCACCCCCATAATACCTTGTACTGGGAATTAGGTTTCAACATATGCATTTGGGGTGGGATGTGTTTACTCAATAGAGTTTCTATATAATATGACTTTGACACTCTTTCCATTTAAAGAGAAGTCCGATTCTTCATCACCACTGGTCTTCAAAGGCCACTGCCATTCTTCATGTTTACATTGGGCTGTCTATATTGCCTGTCAGTTGAGAATTCAGCTGGTGCTGTCTATTTCAGTACCCAGGTATGCCCTCTCCAGCATGGATGTTTCAGAGTCATTCTTCATGGCATTGGCCTTTGTCTTGATTTTGGCAATGACAGATAGCAAATATGATGCATACCAGGACTTGAAATGTTCCTTTGCACTGGTACTTAGCTTCTGTTGATAACAAAAACTCTTCATTCATCACATGAACAAGACTGGGCTAGAAGAATGAGAGAGGCCCTTGGTCTTCTCAGACATTCCAGCTCCTAACCTCCACAGACATATGACTGAGGTACCGTAGACTCTCCAGCCTCAGCTGACCTGGACCAGAACTGAAAAACTGCCAGAACAATATACAGAATCATGAAGAAATAATAAATCTGTATGCTTTAACTTGCTTAAAGTTAGAATATCTTGTTTTGCAGGATAAGTTAACTGATACAGAAATTGGAAGTGAGGTACTACATAACCAAAATTCTAAAACATAATGGCATGTGATTTGACATGGTGGCTGGAACAGGATGAAAAAGCAATGCGGAAACTCTAAGAAGACTGG
Source organism: Mandrillus leucophaeus (assembly GCF_000951045.1). Taxonomy (NCBI): domain Eukaryota; kingdom Metazoa; phylum Chordata; class Mammalia; order Primates; family Cercopithecidae; genus Mandrillus; species Mandrillus leucophaeus. The sequence continues at coordinate 2,004,319 of NW_012104810.1, read as the reverse complement.
AAAATGATGACAACTTTGTTAGTAAATGTGAAAAAGTAGTGAGGAAACATCTGAACAGGCTAAAAGTATGGTGTCTCATATGAAATAGAGAAACAATTAGAAAATTGTACCCTATTAGTAACATGGAAGATGGAAAAATTCTAATGGACATGTAGACCTTGTTAAGGTTATTTCTCAGCAAAATATTGTAACATTGTATGGGAAGAAAGACATGAGTGAAAGAAAACAGTCTGCAAGCAGAATTTAGAGAAAATATAGAAGCTCCAGAGTTTGCCTACATGTAGATTAAAACCTTTTTCATCTCCATTCTTTCAAAAGCAAATATCCTTAAAGTAAGAAATTATGAGATAAAATTAAATCAAGGGAGTGGCTATAAGTTCTTTAAAAATATTTTTGAAAGATTTACTGGGGGTTAACTTGTAGACCTTCTAAACTAGGCAAAAAAGCTTCCAGGAATTTTAAAGACTGTTCCATGGTAACCTGATACATGTATCAAACTTGAGAAAGGCATACCTTGAAAATAACTTATCTACATGGTACTTAAAAATCATATAGGCATACGATATTTGGAAGAAAGAAAAATGGATAGTAGAGAAGACAGTTAATAGAAAGACAAATGATGGATAGAGCTATAAAAATTCTAATTTTAATGGGGAAATACGTAAAATAGAAGGCAGATGATGATTACATATTAGGATAATTCTGCAGCATGTTATGGTAAGGCTATGTTCCCGTTACTTTTGCTACACTGCAAATTACATTAAAGCTTAGCTGTTTAAAACAAGCATCTTATTTTGTTCACCATTTTGTGGGACAAGGATTTAGTGAGATTGACTGGAAGTTCTCAATGCCTCTTATGCAATTTAATGTCAGATGTTAGTTATGGTGAAAATTCAACAGGTTTGGGCATCCAACATGGCTCTCACACTTGCCTGACTGTTTATATTGGCTGTCAGCTGAGAGTTCAGCTGATACCATTTACGGAAGCACCGAGGTATGGCCTCTCCAGTATGGACATTTCAGAGCCATCAGACTTGTCACCTGGAGACTGCATTTCAAAGAAGAGTGCTCCAAGAGAAATAGGGAAGAGATGAATGGCTTTTTCTGGTCTGTACTCAGTATTAATTTCTTCAGCCATCAGAGTGTGAGTTTTTGTGGTATAAGTTGCTAATCCTGATGAGGTGAAAATAAATTATTCCAGGTCAGGAATGCTATTCTTTATAAATCCCATGGAAGCAACTGACCATACATTTTTGGGTCTATTCCTGGACTCTCAATTCTGCTCTGCTGGTCATTAATCTAATCTTTATGTAAATATCACAGTCTTAATCAGTGTAGTTTCATTGAAACTGATTTTTCTTGGGATTAAAAAGCATAAGTCATTTAAATTTGCTGTTCAATTTCAAAGTTGTGTTAGCATTCTTAGTCCTTGCATTTCCATATCTATATTTGAATCAGCTTGTTAACATCTCCAAAAAAAAAAAAAAAAAAAAAAAGCTGATACTTGTTTTCAGATTGTGTTGAATCCAGAGACCAATATTCAGAGAACTGAATTTTTAACATTATTGAGTCTCCCAAACAATAAACACAGTATCTATCACCATATATTTAGATCATTTAACATTTGTTTCAGCAATATTCTAGTGTTTCAGTACACAGAGAATGCACATCTTTCGTCAGATTTGTCCCTAATTATTTGAATGCTTTATAATACCATATAGTTAAAATTTTCAATTTGATTCTTAATTTCTAACATATAGAAATACAATTGAATTTTTACATTGACTTAATTGACTGCAACTTTGCAAGATGCAAATAATCATTTTAATAACTTTTTTTGTAGATTCCATAGGACTTCCTACACATATAGATGATCATCAGTATACCTCCTACAAATGTAGGAAGCACAGAAAAGTAGGACAACATTAATAAATTCAGATATTTTAAAATCTCAATTTGTTTCAGCTCCTCACATTGTCTGGTCCTTGTTCAGAAGATCACAGATTGCCTGGTGAAGTTTATGATATATAAACTATAACATTAGTATAGCGCCTCACGGTTTTTCTGTCTCTCTCTCTCCCGCACTGAGACAGCCAGGTGGGAAGGGGTTCCCAGAGAAACTCCAACCAGCCTGCACACTGGGAAGAGTTCACACCGGGGTGTAGCCACAGAACTTTACATTTTTTGCAGTGGGGAGGAGTCTGGCCCCTCCTTTTCTTGGGTGGAACCTGAATTTTAATCTGTGAGGCTGGAAACCCACTGGCAGAGAAACACATACTCTCGCTTTACTAAGAGTCTCTGTTTCTTCTTTTCTTCCTTTTCACCCAACAAAATCCTGCCTTACTCACCCTTCAAATTGTCTGCAAGCCTAATTTCTTGTGGCTGTGTGACAAGGACCCTGTCTTTAGCTGAACTAAGGAAAAGTCCTGCAACGCTACCACCTGTTTTTCTCAGAGAAGAAAAATCACAGTCATGGTGACTTGCTTTCCTTTTATTCAGATAATTTCAGCATAGGCCATTTTTTGGTTCCAACTATTTCTCTTTAGTAGCATTTTTCAAAGTGTGATTCAAGGATTGCAGTGAGTCCTCAAAACCTATCATGTGGGTCTGTGAGATCAGATATCTTTGTAATACTAACATGTTCTCTTTATTTGTGTCTCTGTCACAGATATATAGTGCAGTTTTCCACTGGACACTTAATGTGATTTTACACCAGATTGAATGCTTTCTCAGATATGAAGACCCAGCAGTCTTCTATTAAGTTGTATATTAAAGTAATTTGAGAATATGTAAAACAAGGCCAGTTCTCCCTCTAACATTTTGTTGTTGTTGTTTGGAAAATATTATTCTTCATCAAGATCATGTTATTTTTGTTAACAGATAAGAGATAGATTATTGTTATTTTAAAATGAATTAATTTATAATTATTTTTAAACATTCTGATTTAATTTATTTTATGATAAATATTCATAGATATAATCAGTGGTGTACTGGAACTAGCTTGCCTGGGCTTCTGAGAGCTAACTGTGCACACGTCTTTACACTTGTGTGTTCAATGATATCACATTGGTAGCCTGACATTGAAAATGGTAGAAGTATTGACATCACAACAATCAGTAAATACAACAAATAAGGGTTTGTTCACCCGTTTCCTCTCCCAAGAGCCTGTTGTTAAATATTTATCACAGTACTGGATAAAACTCTCCTGATCAAAACGTCTTTCAATTCCTTGGAACCAAAAAGTTTGAGAACAATGGCTCCATAGCCATCAGTGCATTGCCAGCTAATATCGGTTTGAAAAATAATAACTTTTATTAATAGAATATCTTTTTTACCAATTTTCAAACCTCTTTAGCAAATGTGTAGAAACATATGGGTCACATGCGAGCACTGTTCCAAGTTTTGCTTCAAAACTGTGCATGTCTAATTGATCCGATACTGGGAAAATTCAACCACTAACGATATGGCTCTTCCAATACAAGTTTTAGATGCTCGTTTATTGATAGAATAAAAATCAAACAAACAAAAACAATAAATCCACTACAGTTCCCTAATAAGAAAAGCAAAGGAAAGGAAAAACCTGTTTTGTTGTATCTTTGCAGAGAATACAGAGATGTATTTTCTTTGTTCTAATACAATGGTACAGAACCAATCCATGCATTGTTTAAAATAATTTTTCACTGGAAAATAAAAACTGTGAACTTTAATTTTAGTTCAATCACCTGCTAGATATTTGAACTAATTGACTCTTAGTGGCTAAATGACCTTGGCCAAGTTATCTCTACCAGTTGTAATAAACTAGGATAATTGTACCAGTACTGTCCAAATCATAAGACTATTTTAAGTATCAAATGAAAAAATTAGTGTTAAAATACTTTGTATAAAGAACAGTGTTCTGCAAATACATTACAAAATAAAACATTAATATATGCATAATGTTATAAAAACATAATTGAATATATAAATGATATAAATATATATTTAAATAAGTAGGAGGCAATATTACCCAAATATGTTTATTGATATATTTAAAAATTTTGTTTTATTAATACAAAATTTACCTAGAATATTCAATATGTAAATTCACTTTTTTCTGGAAAACTTAAGTATAAATATTATGAATGTTTTCTGTTTTCATTAAAATACAAAAAATAAAGGATTACATAGCAATATATATCCATAGGTATTAATACAAAAATAAATGTATGAACTTGTCTATTGACACACTTTTATTAGTAGTACAGAATGTCTTTTTTACTATAATAGTAGTCAAAGAGCTAAGATTAAATTGTAATGAAATTATACTTATTGTGCATAGTAACAATTTTAAATATATCATTTTTAAATGAACATTTGAGCATAGAGTTTCAAATATTGAAACTACTACAACTTGAAACTAATACAATGTTATTATCAGAAACCAGCACAGTGCTAGGAATTCATAGATTCATTAAACACTGTATTCCAAGTTGTTGAACTTGGGAATGAATCTGGGCATACTACTTTATTATTATTTTTAAATGGGATTTTGAAGTATGGGTACTTTATATTTTGAGACAGCCAAATAAACATGCGTTTTAAATTGGTAAGCTAAGGTTTACAATACTTTTCATAATAAAACTCATTTTTCATGGGATGACAGTGGAGGAAATTGAAATCTGCTGCTCATTTTATAGCTGAACAAACTTCGAAGGGGTATGTGTATTTGTATATTTTATGTGATTCCCTTTGTAAATAACTTGTTTAAGACTTTTGAGATTTAGCAATATGTAACAATGAATATGCATGTTATGAAGTGATATATTTTTATTGTGATTCACTTAAATATTGTTTAACTTTAACTCTTGTTTTTTACCTCCATTTCTATTATAGTTATTTCAGTTGATTTTTAGCTGCAGCTAAAATTCTACACAAAACATTAAATGTCACCAAAGTTACAGTTTCAAATATTTATTATTGGCGTCAATCACATAAGACACTGATGCCCAATAACAAATATTTGTAAATATCAATAGTCTTAAATGTTTAAGAACTATGTCACATTTGACAAAATATACATTACTAATTTTCGCGGTCTAGTCTTTCACTGACAATCTTTCATTTTCTTATAGAAATTGATTTTAATTGGAAATGCATTGAAATTTAGGCAATATGGAATATCCAAATATGTAGGTCAAATTATTCTTTATAATAATTTCAACCTTATATAATTGCAAATATATTATGCACACACAATTATGTACATAAATATGTACATTAAATTTATGGAGAGATTATAAAAACAACCAACATCTAATTACTCCATTTCACTACAAATTTTCAAAAACATCTGGTTTCATAAATCTAGCTCTTAATGTAAGATGTTTAGCATTACTATGTTTTTTAGGCAGTATTTAAACAGAAGTTTTTAAATAAGAAAATCAGTGATGAGAATAAATACAAATGAACTACAACAATGCCTTTCTCATAAACGGTTCCCACTTTGTGTGATGTAGTCAAATTTTGTCTTTATTTACTGATTTGCACCTTCAAAAGTACATCTAGTAATGGTCAAAGAAATTTACTTAAATCAGACTGCAGTAGCACTTTTTTCCCAGAATACTTGTTATTTTTATTACAATTTTAGTCATTATTTATACTACATTGCTTGCAGTGTCTTTCCTACCACATTATTGCTGCTAGTAACTCCTACACTTCAGCTTGCTAATTAGTCTACTCAATCCATTCATCTCTTCTTCACCCTCCTGTCCAGTTGCTATTTTGTGGAGTGCACATTAATGATCTGTATCCATTATAGATTATACATCATAGCACTACTCTTTGTCCTTGTTAATTTAAGGTGCTGAGTTGGAGGACATAAGCAAATCTAATTAAAATTATTGATCATAGGTTTACTTGATTTTTCTAACTTCAAATAACACAAAATCTTGGTAATTTCACATTTGAATACTTGCTGCAATATTTTATGTGTACAATGGAAAGTACAATCTTATAGATAATTTTTAACATAGTTTCAGATCAACTCCTCCAATTTCTAAGTATTTGATCGTGGACAAATTAACTTCCAGAAATTACAGTCTCCTTATCTAAGAATGACTCTATAATGCCATTTTGTTTATTATATTTAAGATAAATAATTTATTAAAGTTTTTATCATTCAGGTTAGTAAATATCAAATTCAAAATATGCTACTTTTATGATAAATATAGTTTAAAAGCACAGATTTTTTAGTCCACATAGTAAAATGTGATGCCTTTTGCCATCAAGTGATTTTAAAATTTATTTGATTAAACATCTAAAAATATTTCAGAGCCTTTATTTTCTAAATTAGAAAACAAACAAAAATAATCAAGTTAAAAATATTCCTAATCTCTAAACAT
>NW_012104810.1:1990750-1997889 GCF_000951045.1 Mandrillus leucophaeus | reverse complement strand
TGTTTTTTACCTCCATTTCTATTATAGTTATTTCAGTTGATTTTTAGCTGCAGCTAAAATTCTACACAAAACATTAAATGTCACCAAAGTTACAGTTTCAAATATTTATTATTGGCGTCAATCACATAAGACACTGATGCCCAATAACAAATATTTGTAAATATCAATAGTCTTAAATGTTTAAGAACTATGTCACATTTGACAAAATATACATTACTAATTTTCGCGGTCTAGTCTTTCACTGACAATCTTTCATTTTCTTATAGAAATTGATTTTAATTGGAAATGCATTGAAATTTAGGCAATATGGAATATCCAAATATGTAGGTCAAATTATTCTTTATAATAATTTCAACCTTATATAATTGCAAATATATTATGCACACACAATTATGTACATAAATATGTACATTAAATTTATGGAGAGATTATAAAAACAACCAACATCTAATTACTCCATTTCACTACAAATTTTCAAAAACATCTGGTTTCATAAATCTAGCTCTTAATGTAAGATGTTTAGCATTACTATGTTTTTTAGGCAGTATTTAAACAGAAGTTTTTAAATAAGAAAATCAGTGATGAGAATAAATACAAATGAACTACAACAATGCCTTTCTCATAAACGGTTCCCACTTTGTGTGATGTAGTCAAATTTTGTCTTTATTTACTGATTTGCACCTTCAAAAGTACATCTAGTAATGGTCAAAGAAATTTACTTAAATCAGACTGCAGTAGCACTTTTTTCCCAGAATACTTGTTATTTTTATTACAATTTTAGTCATTATTTATACTACATTGCTTGCAGTGTCTTTCCTACCACATTATTGCTGCTAGTAACTCCTACACTTCAGCTTGCTAATTAGTCTACTCAATCCATTCATCTCTTCTTCACCCTCCTGTCCAGTTGCTATTTTGTGGAGTGCACATTAATGATCTGTATCCATTATAGATTATACATCATAGCACTACTCTTTGTCCTTGTTAATTTAAGGTGCTGAGTTGGAGGACATAAGCAAATCTAATTAAAATTATTGATCATAGGTTTACTTGATTTTTCTAACTTCAAATAACACAAAATCTTGGTAATTTCACATTTGAATACTTGCTGCAATATTTTATGTGTACAATGGAAAGTACAATCTTATAGATAATTTTTAACATAGTTTCAGATCAACTCCTCCAATTTCTAAGTATTTGATCGTGGACAAATTAACTTCCAGAAATTACAGTCTCCTTATCTAAGAATGACTCTATAATGCCATTTTGTTTATTATATTTAAGATAAATAATTTATTAAAGTTTTTATCATTCAGGTTAGTAAATATCAAATTCAAAATATGCTACTTTTATGATAAATATAGTTTAAAAGCACAGATTTTTTAGTCCACATAGTAAAATGTGATGCCTTTTGCCATCAAGTGATTTTAAAATTTATTTGATTAAACATCTAAAAATATTTCAGAGCCTTTATTTTCTAAATTAGAAAACAAACAAAAATAATCAAGTTAAAAATATTCCTAATCTCTAAACATGTATCATTTTATTAATTTCAAAAATATATCTGGAGTTCCTACAACATATTAGATATTGCACTTAACACTGTGGAAGAATAAGAAATGATTGTTGACTCTGGTAAATCTGCTGAGAAATTTATGATATAGTAAGGTAACACATTTCTTTTAGAAAAACTACCGTTTTCCATATTTATCACATATCACTAGGACAGGAATAATGGCCACCTGGAATAGTAATAATAGTTACCTGAAAGATGTTCACTTTTATTTTTAATACCATTTCAAATAAAAAATAATGTACATGAATAACTGGAACCATCACTATGATTGAGTTTAAATCTGAACAAACCTGATCTTTAACTATTTCTTACATGTCATCACATAAAATATATTATTTTTACTATTCTGCATTAACAAATTCTGAAACAATATCCTATAAATTTATATCTAAATACTTTTTCTTTAAAAATATCTTGATTAATTTGCAGTAACTGTCAACACAGAATTATACTTTTTATTACAAATGTGCATCTTCTCTTGTATTGGAGATGAAGAGTGCCTTCTAAGTTAACATTTGGATTTGAAGAAATCTATCATAAAAATTAACTGTAATTTGGTGTAACACAGGTTGGTATCTAAGTATGTTTCAAAATACAAATTACATGAAATACTAGAATTTCCTTAATGGAAATTCCAGTAATAGTGTTCCAAATTGATAACTGAAAACAAAATTATGATATCACTGTGTTTCTTAATGCTTTTGATTGAGGAAAAAATGTGCATTGAATGTGGATGTAGATTATACTTCATCTTAAGCAGTAACTTGAATGAATTCAAGGCAGCGACTAAAAGCCTATATTGAAGAAATGTCTGAAGAAGAGTTCAAAGTCAGCCATGTTAGAAACTACTCTGGGCAATCAGTGATGTTGCCCACAGGGATTTCCCTGATGAAGCATAGATAAATATGCTTCATTTGTCTCTGGCACACATTCTTCTGGTATCATTATTTTGCTAATACAAGAGATTACTAACAGAAAATAATGATACACTCTATTTTATGTTTTACGCTTTTCTATGTTAAACTACATAAAACATGTCTATGGATACAACCCCTTCTCCTCTAGGTGACTCCTTTCTATATAGTTCCCACTGAAATATCTGAAAGAAATCTCTTTTGACAGAGTCTTGATTCATTTAGTTGCTCTGACTGTGCCAATGTCATAGTTCTCTTGCTATTTTTCAGTACATACTTATAAATTTTTATGTATTATCAAAAAAAAAAACCTCAAAAAGATAGATACAAAACCAGACAGCAGAGTATAATTAAGGCCTATGTACCTGTTTGCTACTTTTAGCAATTATTAACTCATAAACAATCTGATATATTTATACTCCATCCCATTCTTTCCTCCATATTATTTTGGAGCAAATCCTAATTCCATGTGAAAAACAAAAAATAGTATCTACCTCTGAATGACAAAAGTACTAACATTTTGAAACACAACCCTAATATCATTATAACTTGTAAAAATTAAAAATATCATAGTATTGAATATCCAAATGAATGTTCAAATTAATAAATATCTTAAAAATGTTACATTTATAAGAGTTTTTTAAAGAAATCATGACCCAAATAAAGTTCATATTACAGTTGAACAGTATTATTAAAGTATTTTAAATTTACACATTTTTCCTTCATCTCTTACTTTTTGACTTTTTATAACTTATTTATTGTAGAAACTGAGTTACCCTTTCTATGGAGTTCACCAATGTCTAAATTTTGGAAACTGTATCGCATGGTCAAGTTCACTTTTTTTTCTTTCCCCTGCATTTCTTGGAAATTAGCACTTATGTAGGGAGAGTTAATCAAATGCAGATTCTATTTAGTATGAAAGAGTAGAAAAACTACCTCCTAGGTATTGATTTTTCCCACTAAAAGGCACATTATCATTCTGATATCTTTGTTGTGATGTTAGCACTCCTTGAAATACAATGCCTGAATCCATGAATTCATTAGAAGTTACAAAATGATGGAATTAAAATTCTATTATTCCTTCTTAATTGTTTGGCTAGGATTATTCTATACAGAAGAACTTTCTTTCATCAAATACTTGCATACCCAGTGATACAGTTTATATAGGAAAGGCAAGATATACTAATAAAGATTTGATATATTTCAATACATTGCAGTATGATCCCTATTAATAGTCCTCCCTCGAAGGGTGCTTTGGATGCAGATACCGAAACGGGGTTTGAAGTGCAAAATATTGTTTAGCAATCAATAACTCTGAAGGAAAGTGAGAGAGAAGAATTGTGTGGAGGAAGAAGTAATCTCCATTGCAGATCCACTGAACTTCACTTAACCCAGTGGGAAGCTTTGAAGCAAGTATTACCTGTCAGAGTAGTCCCACATCATGACAAAATGGTTGGGTTTCTACACCCTCATCTCATCCAGGCATATCATGCAGGCTGCTATGGGAAAGTCTATGTGACAATGGACAAGGACATCTCTCTCCTGCTGAGGAAGATTCAGGAGGAGCTGGCCAGTGAAAACTGCTAATTATGATCCCTGAAGGAGGACAGCAATTCCTTTTTTGAAGGGTATGGGCAATTCTAATGCATTTTAACTGTTGAGCTACCATCTTTAAAGTTCTACTCTGTGGATTTTTTTTTTTTTTTCAAGAAAAATTGTCATGTGTCTATTACAGTTCCTTAAAACAAGATTATCCCAGAAAAAGTCTGATAAGAAAAAGTAATACTAGCATGTTCTAAAGTGTTAGGAACAGGAGCAACTCTTGGTATGTACATTCTGTAATTCATTAGTTTCTCTATTTACACCGCTATGCTATTATGCTAATATATCCTAACCCCTTGTTTAATTTCACAGATGTTATATCCCTTCTATTCTTTCTAGTAGAGGTCTTCTTATCTGAGAGTTTAGAAGTGAGGCACACACGTCAAAAGACTTTGTTATATATATCACCCAACAGTCTCACATCGTACCGCAGCTTTATGAATTGTTATATTCCTATGTCAACCATGGCATTTTTACATTTTTTTATGAGTAGAATTTTTCATTACTCACAAATACGTACACACACACACACACACACACACACACGCTTCTACTGTTTCTTCTAACATTTCGAATTCTGTAAAAGTACATTTCCTGGAATCCTTTGATGCCGAGGTTCTGTATATCGGTTAAGTTCTGACAATTTGTTCTACTTTTAGGAGTTTAGTGGGACAAAAGTAGAATTGCTTTTTGTTTTTCCCCCTTGCTGGTAATTACAGTCCTTCTTTTCTTTAAGGAATGTTTCTAGTGTCTTGGTATCACCTCTATGGAGAGCAAGATAAAATTGTGATGGTTTTATCGGCTTCCTGAATTTTGTATTGTTGGGTAGCCTTGTATTTTCCCACTTTCCTGATTGTAATGTGATGGGCAGCCAAATGGAAGGCCCATTCTAGAGTTTACTCCATCAGGCCTCCAATTATGGTTTGCCTGTTAGATATCTCTCTCTCTCTTTTCCTTTTCTCTTTTATTTTTTTTTAATTTTTTTTTTTTTTTGCTTTAAAAGAATTAGAATGTAGCTTCTGCAACTAAATTCTTACCTTTGCTCAAACTGTTGTAAAATAGACAAAAATACTTTCCTCTAAGAGAATATCAGATAGTGCATTATAGAAGACACCTATTATATTATATAGAAGCCAATGCACTTTAAATTGGATAATTTTGACAAAGTATAGACAAATACCATCTACCAAGGATTTTAAAATACTTCTTTTGCATTCTGGTCTTGAGCGTCACACTGTATTTAAATGTATTCTTGTTTTCACTTTTTTTTTTACATTTTTGTTTAGTGGTAGTTCATTTTTTAAACATTGATCTTAGAAAATTTTTGTATGAAACCCCAAATTCTCAGAGGTTCAGTAGTCCCTAATAATTAAGTTTGCACTATCATGATTTTCCAAAAAGTTTCAAAAGCATTAGAACACATATTCAAATTAATATATTGAATTGGGAAGACATATGTAAATATTTTAGATTTGAAAACACAGAAATGTATATAGTATATTATAGAAAACTTGATGTGCCACTCATAATATTTACTGTATGCCACCTCAACAATATCATTCAGATACTAAGTCCCATTAACTTATCATATCAATGAATAATTGGAGAAGTAAAGGAATGGAATATGGATTGGTGTTGAAGTTAAAAAAATAAATTAATAAATAAATAGAAATACAAACGATAAAACAAAACAGAATGATAGTAATATGTAAGGCGTCCCAAGGAAGATTTTTAACTCAGTTTTGAGCATCTGAGGACTAGGAAGAAAAATGAAACAATCACATTTTTGATACAATGCAAGGAACTTTTGGAATTTCAGTCATTAAAAGAAGTCATTTCCCAAAAGATATTCACAATTTAGTCTAGAAAAGAGACACTAAAATCTCTTTGAAACATAAGACAGATTTAAACGGTGTCTTAGTCCATTTGCATGGCTATAAAATAATACTTGAGACTGGGAAATTTATAAAAAGAATAAGTTTATTTATCTCGTGGTTCTGCAGGCTGTACCAGAAGCATGGTGCCAGCATCTGCTTCCAGTGAGAGCCTCAGACTGCTTCTACTCATGATGAGAAGTGAAGGAGAGCCAACACATGGTGAGACAGGAAGGGAAGAAGAGAGAACAAAGGGATAAACCAGGCTCTTTTTTAAATACAAATTTTAATTGAAATAGATTTACGGGTACAGATGTTTTTGGTTACCTGGGTAAATTATATAGTGTGAAGTCTGGGCTTTTAGTTGTACCTATCATCTTAATAGTGTAAATTATACACAATGGGTAATTTTTCATCCCTTACCACTCTCATACCCTCTTCTGAGTCTCCAGTGTCCATTACACCAATCTGTATGCCCCTGTGTTACAGGAAAAGGGTCTGAATCCAGAACCCAAGAGAGGGTTCTTGGCTTTCTTGCAAGAAAGAATTCAGGGCGAGTCCACAGTGCAAAGTGAAAGCAAGTTTATTAAGAAAGTAAAGGAATTAAAAAAAAGAACGGCAACTCCATAGCCAAAGCAGCCCTGAGGGCTGCTGGTTGCCCATTTTTATGGTTATTTCTTGATGATATGCTACATAAGGGGTGGATTATTCATGCCCCCTCTTTTTAGACCACATAGGGTAACTTCCTGACGTTGCCATGGCATTTGTAAACTGTCATGGCGCTGGTGGGAGTGTGGCAGTGAGGACAACCAGAGGTGACTCTCATTTCCATTTTCGTTTTGGTGTGTTTTGGCCAGCTCCTTTACTGCAACCTGTTTTCTCAGCAAGGACTTTATGACCTGTATTTTGTGCTGACCTTTTATCTCACCCTGTGACTTAGAATGCCTTAAGCATCTGACAATGTGGCCCAATAGATTTCAGCCTCATTTTACCCAGGACCTATTTAAGATGGAGTTGCTCTGGTTCACATGCCTCTGACGCCTGTGTACCCACACCTTAGCTGCCACTTATAAGTGAGAATGTCTGGTATTTGATTTTCCATTCCTAAGTGACTTAACTTAGGCAAATGGCCTCCAGTTCCATCCAGGTTGCTGCAAAATACACTGTTTCCTT
>NW_012104810.1:1981650-1989200 GCF_000951045.1 Mandrillus leucophaeus | reverse complement strand
TACAGGCATGAGCCACCGCACCCAGCCTACTCTCTAGTTTTAACTACACAAACCCCAAGAGATTTCTGAAAAAAGAATGTCTTAGATCTATTTCTTTCTACGTGAGAATGGAGGGGAATGCATGCCTGTTTACAACTCTACAGCCATTTTATTGCACACCGCATGCAATGCATTGTGTAGGTTCTTTTTTAAAATTATTCTTCTGACTTCACTAAATAATAATTGTTTGAAATTACATTGGAAAATATTCAACTTCCCTTGTCATTATTAGCAGTATTTAGTACATGATTCTATTTTCCTAAATCTAGTTACTCTGAACTAAGAAAGTATAGGAAGCTCTGGTTGTTATAGCCAGTAGGCAGGAAGTGACATTTGCTAAAGCAACACATAACAAACTAAATTCAGTGACTTCTGAAGAGATGGGTGCTTCTGTCTCTCACAAAGAGGCAGAGAGAAGCGCAGATCTCCACAGCAGAGAAGCGCAGATCAAAGACTGAATGATGAAATCCATTGATTAACACAGGTAAAGTGCAGAAGAATGGAAGTCATTCTGGATATAATGGGCTTATATCAGGAATATCTACAAAAACAATAAAAGAATGAATATATTCCAGATTTGGATATACCTTTATGTTAGTATATTAAGAAGAAGATTTGCACAGACCAAACATTTTCTTCAACAGGTATGAAACTACAGATTCAAAATTCAACTAACCCATAATGTTGCAGGCTGCATAAAACATGGAGCATATAAAGGGAAGAATTATGTCCAGAATCACTACATTTTCTCTTTAAATAATTTTAGGCAAGGGTATCGGTATCTGTAATTAGCTACTAAAATCTGGAAGAAAATAGCTGAATTAAATGTATAGTATTTACAATTTTATACATACGTTCTTACATGCCCGTCATACACAGGGGATATTTTATATATTTTCAAAGTAACACTTTAATAGCACTTAACATTTTATATTTAAATTTGAGTTAAAAAAAAATGTGTGCCTAAACTTATTTCAAATATTATATGAATTAAGATTCGTTAGGCCGGAATATTATCACCCCTATTCAGCTTGAAGAAGCTACAGAAGATTCATCTTTGCCTTCTGCAATCCTTAGGATTAAGGGTTCTCTTGTAAAAGGGAGTGGGGAAATGTCAGAGGCGTTTCAACCAGAGCAACTCCATCTTGAATAGGAGCTGGGTAAAATGAGACTAAGACCTACTGGGCTGTACTCCCAGATGGCTAAGGCATTCTAAGTCACAGAATAAGATTAGAGGTCAGCAAAAGATACAGATCAGAAAGACCTTGCTGATAAAACAGGCTGCAGTAAAGAAACAGGCCAAACCCCACAAAAACTGAACCCAGAGCGAGCCGAGATCCCTCCGCTGCACTTCAGCCTGGGCGAAGAGCAAGACTCCATCTCAAAAAGAAATGCCAAAACCAAGATGGCAATGAGAGTGACCGCTGGTCGTCCTCACTGCTACACTCCCACCAGTGACATGACAGTTTATAAATGCCATCGAAACAATAGAACAACAGGAAGTTACCCTAGATGGTCTAAAAATGGGAAACATGAATAATCCACCCATTGTTTAGCATATCATCAAGAAATAACCATAAAAATGGGCAACCATCAGCCCTCAGGGCTGCTCTGTCTATGGAGTAGCCATTCTTTTGTTCCTTTACTTTCTTAATAAACTTCCTCTTGAGATATACATATACACACACATATATGTGTATATATGTATGTATATACATATATGTATGTATATATATGTATATTTCAAAGCAAAAATATATATAATATGGAACACCTAAAAGGAACATTTCACAGAATGATTACTTAACAAGAATTATTACTATCTGAGGATTCTGCAAGTATAGTTTGATAAAAGACATAAGAGAATACATTGACTCAGTGCACAAATTAGTTTAATAAGTCAATGGATGAATGAATAAAAATTTGGCATAATAGAAAAATCATTGCATCGATTTCATTCCATTTTTCACAAATACTTGTTAAGCTGCTACTTACAAACTTCAAAACATCACCCTCAATGTTTCTTTTCAAGGTAAACTTGACATTTTAATAATGAGTGTAAAATTATTTTTCAAAAGAAACTCTGGGTAAAGAGAAGTCAGTGAAAAAGTGATATTTTGGCTATGTCTTTATTGTTATATGATTTTGTAAAAACACTCAAACATGTCTCTAATGAATACAACAGGAGAGAGAAGTTTTTACTGATTTTTTCAAAAATATACCAATTGATATTTTTTTGTTTTTGAACCATTTGTTAAAAATATAAAAATGCTATATGATCTGATTAGTTTTCAAAAATACCTCATTGGGCCCAGTGAAGTGGCTCACTCCTGTAATTCTAGCACTTTGTGAGGCCATGGAGGGAGGGTCGTTTGAGTCCAGGAGTTCAGGAGCCCTGGCAACAAAGCAAGAGCCTGTCTCTACGAAAAATAAAAACATTAACAGGGTGTGGTGGCCAGCACCTGTAATCCCAGCTACTTGGGAGGCTAAGGTGGGAGGATCACTTGTGCTTAGGAGGTCAAGGCTGCAGTAAGCTAGTGGTTGTGCCACTTCACTCAGCCCTGGCAACAGACTGAGACCCTGTCTCAGTCTCAAAAGGAAAAAGAAAAGAAGATAAAGGAAAAGAAAAAAGAAAAAGGAAACAAATATCTCACTGGTTTTAAATGAATGGAAACTTACCAGCTAAATTACAACATAGCTTTTACATATTTGGCAGATCTGATTGTAAAATGCCTATCATGAGATTTATGGTTAATACACCATTTAAAAAATATGGCCTACATAGCCTTTTCAATGACAGCATTCATTGAAACTATGTATTTAAATAAAATGAATAAAAAATTTTTTTTACAAATAATTTCTAATATGAGCAAAGACGAACTATAATTATAAAATAAAAATATTTTAGAAATAGGCTTATGCAAGTTGTACAACATATATTAGGTTTGTGTACCCATGAACACATATTATACAATTAAATACATATATTATATATATATTTGGTTTGTGTGCTAGAACATTTGTTGATAGGAGTAAGTAACCAAAACTTTGGAGACCACAGGACTAATACGTAAACCAAATATTTTCAGGAGGCAAATTTATATATATTATATATCAACTCTTATACTATGAAAAAGTAGACTGATTTTACAACCAAGTATTCCAAGTACCTGTGATAAACTAATTGAGAATATGGAATAAGGAGGTCAAATAATGTGCTTCAAGGAGACTCTTTCAGGCATCCTGAAGCAATGGGGTATCAAGGCAGACAGCTGGGAAACAATGGTTGCTGACAGTACCAGCTGGCATTCAACAACCAGGAAAAGAATGGCTTATATGTTTCAAGAACAACAAACTGAAAGTATTAACACAGAGGTCAAATAGAAGGCACGTAGGCAGGGTTTGGTCTTTAGTGGAGTCTCTCTGAGTAGCCAGTACAATACACATAAAACACAGGGAAAGCTTACAAATTATAGTTTTAGTTTTCACCTTTTAAACTCAGTTTAAGAAAGAAACCCACCCAACCTGTGACCTGTAATTGTTTTTTGTTTGTTTGTTTGTTTGTTTTGAGACGGAGTCTCGCTCTGTCACCCAGGCTGGAGTGCAGTGGCTGGATCTCAGCTCACTGCAAGCTCCGCCTCCCAGGTTCACGCCATTCTCCTGCCTCAGCCTCCCGAGTAGCTGGGACTATAGGCGCCCACCACCTCGCCCGGCTAGTTTTTTGTATTTTTTAGTAGAGACGGGGTTTCACCGTGTTAGCCAGGATGGTCTCGATCTCCTGACCTCGTGATCCGCCCATCTCAGCCTCCCAAAGTGCTGGGATTACAGGCTTGAGCCACCGCGCCCGGCCCCTGTAATTGTTTTAAGTTAACTTGCAGTTGGGAAATAATTCTCCACAGGTTCTTAGAAATATCAAATTAGTAGTAAAATGTAATTTAAATAAACCTTTTTCTCTTTCCTTTTTGAAAATAGACATTAATTTCCTAAAGTGGTGAAATTCTATATTATACAGATCTATTTTGAATAAAAATCAGTAACCACAAAACATCAAGAAATTTTTGCCATCTTCTCTACCTAATGCAATTTTATTACAATCTCATGTAATGAAAATAACACTAGATGCTGAACTCTGTAATCTCAATAAATTACTTAAATAAAGTTTAGGTACTACACATATAAGAGTTCAGTTGTGGGTATTCCTGGTTGGCTGGATCTCCTCTAAGTGGTGACACAGGAACCCAGGTTTCTGTCGTCTTGTGGTTCCACAATCTTCAACACGTCTCCAAATAGCACCACGGGAAGAGGAATTCACACTGAGTCAGACAGAAGTAAAGATGTGGAGAAACATGTTTGAGAATATCTCTGGGCCAAGTTTGAAGTGAGCCCATCCTTGTTATCCACATTTATTTGACTAGAAATTAATCATTGGCTAAATCTAACTGTAGGTGGCTGGGAAATATTTGCATTTATAAATAGGAACAATAAATGGTCTTGGTGATCAGCTAGATGCCTTTTCTTAACATTCTTAAAATGTATTTAAAACAGATTTATTCTTCCATAATGTATTAAATATTTTGAGTCTTATGAAATAGTTAAATATATAATAAGGACTCTGAAAATTTGTTTTTAGGATCTAAAATGTTTTAATTTGTTGATTTTTTTTTGAGTGGATATGCTCTATCATTTTAACTACCAACTCCTCCAATTTGTTCCACTCTGTTTTTTGCAATCTTATTACAAAATACATTTTAATCATCTTAAAATCGGTGTATTTAGAGTATTATTTTCTAACGAAACATTGTGTATGACCTTGACTTACTCAAAACTCAAAAAGTGGTTGTCTTAGTGTTCTTGGTCTGCCATAATCACAGACTGGGTGGAATAAACAGCAGAAGTTTATTTACTCAAGTTCTCCCAGTTCAAAGTCCAAGATCAAGGTTCTGGCCAGTTTGGTTTTTGGTGGGGGCTCTCTTTGTGGTTTGCAGACAGCTGCATTCTCACTGTGTGCTCACATGAGCTTTCCTTGGTACTTGCAAATGGAGAGAGAGAGAAAGCAAGCAAGCATAGGCAATGGAGGGCACTGGCTCTCCC
This sequence comes from Mandrillus leucophaeus, assembly GCF_000951045.1. NCBI lineage: Eukaryota > Metazoa > Chordata > Mammalia > Primates > Cercopithecidae > Mandrillus > Mandrillus leucophaeus. The sequence continues at coordinate 1,984,070 of NW_012104810.1, read as the reverse complement.
ATGTGTTTTAAAAACACCAATCCTATTACATCAGAGGCCCACTGTTACGAAGATAATTACTTTCTTGGAAGTCCATCAACAAATACAGCCACATTGGGGGTTGGGGCTTCAACATATGAATTTTGGAGACACAAACATTTAGTCCATAACAGTTCTGAATTTACAAAATGCTCTTCTAAAATAGGCATTGATATTTGTATACTTCTAAGTAAACCTTAATGGGAAATACTTTTGTATGCGATTCATATTGTGAATCACTGAATATTTTTAAGTGAGCAAAGCAAGTTATTTTCTTGATAGCTTTATGAAATTTACCCTAAATTTTGTAATTGTTTTCACTACATACTAGTAATTTCCTATATGCAAAATGTATAAATGATTTCTTCATGTCCCTGGCATCACCAATGAATTATTTCCAGTGAAAGGAAAAAAAAAAAAAACAAAACACTTTGCTTTATTTACAAAATATCCCTTATAATTTTCATTATTTTTCTGCTTTTGGAAACATCAAATGGTTGCAAAATACATGCAATATTGTAGCATATTGATTCTAATAGTGTAGCTACCAAACTTTACTTAATCTTCTAGGTCCTGTATTTTCTCCTTTTAAAACTAGAGTACTAACTACATAGTCTCTAATGCTTTCCCAGATCTATAAACATTGGTAAAGGGCAGACTCTTAGTACTGTAGTACTCGATAGAACCAAAATTAAAATTAAAATAAGGAATTTTTCAGAAAAGTACTTCCATAAAAAGGTATGTATAAAGATGAAAAGGAAACTTTTTGAAATAGTGTGATTAAATATTCATCCTGTAATTAAGCTTCTGAAACCTTAGATTCTGGTGTTATTAAAGTGTTGAACAGTATCTTTTCCTGCAAGTCAGAGGATATGTGTCTCCTCAAAGAACAGAGAAGCAGCGGTAATAGAGCTGTGTTTTACAGAACACTTCTCAGTGTTAATACCAAGGAATACATTCACAGAACACTTGGAAGCCCATGACCACTATAGAAATCCATCTTTTGCCTCTCATTGAAGAGTTAGAGTAAGGATTTTTCTCATCTATATTCTCTCCCACCCAAAAGGTGAAATTTAGGTAGTTCTTCAGAAAAATTGAAAGCAATTGTTGTAACTTATATGAAACTAGTTTTTCTATATAATTGGTTATCTCCCAGATAAAATAAGAATCATTCAAGTTTATAGGTAGAAGAAATTTTAATATAAAATATTACAGGTAATTAATATAAACAATAAAACTAGAAATAATAATTATGTGATATATGCAAATATGTTTAGTTTTTCTATCTAATTTAAAACACAATGTGAAGAAAGTTTAAAATAATTGCCTTGTTAATTAATGCCTAGTTCGTTTAAAATCATATAATCACTAAGGTTATAGCTTGAATCAGTAACACTTTCCCCCCCAAATTATCTGGTCAGTGATCTCAACTCTTCATTCCATTTGTCACATTAAAAAAAAAAAAAGGAAAAGAAAAAAAGCATGAAGTGAACATTTTCTATTTTGTTGGATATTTCTTGATGCCAAGTTGGGTTCATGGAGAAACAGATGAAAGCATGTTATTCTCAACTAGAATGGTTTTCTATCTATGTTTAGATGACTTTAGATCCAGAATGGGAGCATTTTCTCTAATACCAGAACTACATTAGCTTTCTAAGCAAACATGGTGTCACTTGTGAACATCTGGGGGTCTTACTAACTTATCATTGAGAGGTATAGCAACTCTTTCTGGTAGCTGTCCTGATTGTTATAGATAATGATTTAATACATTTTAAGATTTTAGAGAACTATTAGTAAAGCAGGATCCATAGAAAAGTGTTTTTGATTGTTAATTATGCCTTAAGGGATGTAAAGGCACCAGCATTTGTTAACTATGTGGTTGAAGATATAAATACCACTCTAAGGTGCCTATATTGGCAGTTTTATCCAGAATATGCACTTCTATTTTCTGATCTTTAAAAAAAGAGAGAAAAAAATACACAATAAGTTAAAAGTTGTTATTTCTATCCCATGGAATAGCTTATAACTATGTAAGATATTAAATTGTATAAAGCTCTGTTTATGATACATCAAGGAAAAAATGACAAAAATTGAATACATAGGTATGAATTATCTGATAATTTCATTTATAACTACATGAATTTTGAATCTCACTTTTGTCACATGATTTCATTATCAGATTGAAAGGGAAGTTGTCATTTGATATATTTAGGATGTTTGTCCCCTCCAAACTTCATGTCGAAATGTGATTCCCAGTGTTAGAGGTGGGACCTGGTGGGACGTGTTTGGGTCATAGGGATGGATTCCTCATAAATGACTTGGTGCCCTCCTGATAGTAATAACTTATTTCCCACTCAGTTAGTTCACGTGAGAGCAGGTGGTTTCAAAGAGCCTGGCACCTC
>NW_012104810.1:1972023-1981600 GCF_000951045.1 Mandrillus leucophaeus | reverse complement strand
TTATATGAAACTAGTTTTTCTATATAATTGGTTATCTCCCAGATAAAATAAGAATCATTCAAGTTTATAGGTAGAAGAAATTTTAATATAAAATATTACAGGTAATTAATATAAACAATAAAACTAGAAATAATAATTATGTGATATATGCAAATATGTTTAGTTTTTCTATCTAATTTAAAACACAATGTGAAGAAAGTTTAAAATAATTGCCTTGTTAATTAATGCCTAGTTCGTTTAAAATCATATAATCACTAAGGTTATAGCTTGAATCAGTAACACTTTCCCCCCCAAATTATCTGGTCAGTGATCTCAACTCTTCATTCCATTTGTCACATTAAAAAAAAAAAAAGGAAAAGAAAAAAAGCATGAAGTGAACATTTTCTATTTTGTTGGATATTTCTTGATGCCAAGTTGGGTTCATGGAGAAACAGATGAAAGCATGTTATTCTCAACTAGAATGGTTTTCTATCTATGTTTAGATGACTTTAGATCCAGAATGGGAGCATTTTCTCTAATACCAGAACTACATTAGCTTTCTAAGCAAACATGGTGTCACTTGTGAACATCTGGGGGTCTTACTAACTTATCATTGAGAGGTATAGCAACTCTTTCTGGTAGCTGTCCTGATTGTTATAGATAATGATTTAATACATTTTAAGATTTTAGAGAACTATTAGTAAAGCAGGATCCATAGAAAAGTGTTTTTGATTGTTAATTATGCCTTAAGGGATGTAAAGGCACCAGCATTTGTTAACTATGTGGTTGAAGATATAAATACCACTCTAAGGTGCCTATATTGGCAGTTTTATCCAGAATATGCACTTCTATTTTCAGATCTTTAAAAAAAGAGAGAAAAAAATACACAATAAGTTAAAAGTTGTTATTTCTATCCCATGGAATAGCTTATAACTATGTAAGATATTAAATTGTATAAAGCTCTGTTTATGATACATCAAGGAAAAAATGACAAAAATTGAATACATAGGTATGAATTATCTGATAATTTCATTTATAACTACATGAATTTTGAATCTCACTTTTGTCACATGATTTCATTATCAGATTGAAAGGGAAGTTGTCATTTGATATATTTAGGATGTTTGTTCCCTCCAAACTTCATGTCGAAATGTGATTCCCAGTGTTAGAGGTGGGACCTGGTGGGACGTGTTTGGGTCATAGGGATGGATTCCTCATAAATGACTTGGTGCCCTCCTGATAGTAATAACTTATTTCCCACTCAGTTAGTTCACGTGAGAGCAGGTGGTTTCAAAGAGCCTGGCACCTCTCCTGCTCCCTCTCTCACCATGTGAGATACTGGCTCCTTCTTTGCCTTCCAGAGGCTTCATAATTGGAAGCTTCCAGAGGCTTCACCAGAAGCAGATACCAGTACTATGTTTTCTGTACAGTTTGCAAAATCATGATCCAAAATAAACCTCTTTTATTTACAAATTACCCAGCCTCAGGTATTCCTTTATTGTGACACAAAACTCACTAACACACCATTGCTTTTCTTCTCTACTAGAGCCAAGGACACCATCTTTTTCAGACAAAGAGTAATTCACTTTCCCACTTACTAATCTACATATATTACACCTTTAGACAAAATATGTAATTTTAAAAATCCCTATTGGCATAAATTTATAAACTATGGTCAATTTAAGCCAATTAAAGGTTTTAAGAGGTCCTATTTTCCAAATATAACCTATAAAACTGAATCAGAAACAAAGGGTCATTTGAACAATGCGTAAACATTGAAATATAAATAAAAAACTGAATTATCAAAAGCAAATAATCATATGTATTTAGAGATGTCTCCTACCCTACTTGGATTTCTGTTATTTATTTTTATTCACTGTTGTCACTGCCATCAATTTTGTCACTGCCATCATCATTATCACTATCACCATCTAATATTTTACTATACTCTTCTTGTGAAATCAGCACTGAGACAGGCACTTTGTTAAACACTGAGTCATGAAATCTTCCCAACCACCTGCAAGTGTATGTTATTATTTCCAAGGTAAAGAAAATTTAAAAAAACACATGTAAAATGTAGATAGTGTGCGAATGCAATAAAACACCTCGGATTTAAACTGAGGTTTTTAAAATTCATATCAAATTGCTTTCTGCTGATCTCTAAGACTACTTAGAGTTCTAAAGATATGTAACATGTTGAAATTAAATTTAGTGTGTTTGTCTCCATCAAATTTTAATTGTGTCTATGCCATCAGCATTCTCTTTGTCTCATTTTTGACTTCTTGTTATTCCATGCTATCTTGTACTTTAATACTGCCTTCCATCTTCTCTGAGTTAATGATTGATAGAAAAGCCTTAAAAAGGTTTAGTTTTTAATATTTTACCATCTCTCTAAATGATGTAAAGGCTTGACCAAATGATTTAAACTTTTAAGCCTTAGTTTACTCATAATTAAAATACTATCTATTCTGTGCCTCTCAGAGTGGTCCCATTCCCTCGCTTCTCATTGGAGTGACAGTGTTGATAGTTAAACCTGAAGGAATTGTGAGGATATTTCTGTTTTCAATCATAGCACCATACCTTCTTATGAAATGTACTTTTTTCCTCAAGCTGTCAACATTCCATGTCAGCCTCCTTCCTGATGTGTTAGCATGAAAAGATAATGGAAATGTAGAAGCCAAGTTTATCAATCATTGGCTAGATGCCTTATGGGAGATCCAGCCCCTTGGTGGTACTAATGAAGTTGTGAATAGCAAAGAATATGTATATGTAAAAACAGTTTACAGATAAAATGACTACTAAAGGACAGAGCAATATATGTTATATTACAATATATTATGTAATAATATAATCTGATATTACATATTAATACAGTAATATTTATCTAATATATATATTTTACATATAATGTATTATATACTTTATATATAATACATAATGTATTGCCATATATTATTTCTCACAAAGAGCTCATAGTGGTAATTTTAATGTGTCAAATAACAAAATAGCATTTCTTTTTTGTACAGCATTAAAAAAAAAGGACTAGTCCTTTAAGACTGGAGGGTGGCTTAAAGCCGGGAATTTGAGGCTAGCCTGGGCGACAGAGTGAGATCCCATCTCAACAACAACAACAAAAATAATTAGCCAGGCATGGTGGCACCTGCCTATAGTTCTAGCTACTTGGAAGGCTGAAGTAAGAGGATCACTTGAGTACAAGAGTTTAAGGCTACAGTGGTCTACGATCACTCCCCTACACTCCAGCCTGGGCAATGGAATGAGACCCCATTGGCTTAAAAATTAATAAATTAATGATGCAATGTTTAAAAAGGAGGTCTAAAGGAAAATATAAATCTCCACAGAATGATGCTAGAGCTTGGTAGATGTATATTGAAAGAGCCCGTTTTTCTCAGTCTAGTTTAACTGGAGTCTCTGCATACAGTGTTAACACATCCAGAACAATGTGTAAGCTAAACCTGCGTTGAAAGGATATCAAAGGATAGAATGAGTTAACGTTTTGTCCAAATACCTTATTTGAAATGGAAAGATAGTTCCATGTCTTCTAAATGCCATCATTCAGCTAAAGCCAGTTGAGTTTGATAATACAATTGGGCTTCCACCTCAGTAATCTAACTGCATTCCAGATCTGAATCATAGCTGTGAAAGTTCTGAATTATAGCTCATTTTATTACAGTGCTGATACACTGATTAAATCTTTGCATTCCTCTTTTTCACTCACTAGTCCTGCTCCACATGGATAAATATGGTACAAATAATGTGTGAGCTTTGAGAAACAAAAGCCTACCATTGTGCTGAAATTTATTCTTGAAGATGTTTTCTATTAAACATGATAGTTGTGTTTCACCACCAACATTGAGTCTGCTGGTTATCCCCTCACACAACATACACACCCAAGTTTTAGTATTTTTACAAACTGAGTTCCATTACCACCTTTTTCTTTTCCATCTATATGTTTCTTCATCCCAATTTACTCCATATCTGAGCCTGAAGATCCAGGTTCAGTACATATAACATGATTCTTTTCATATTAAACTTTCATACTAAAATGATGTTAATATTAAATGTTTAAAATGTTATACAAAAAGGAAATAATGAAGAATATTTTAATATGACTCTGAAATGTTGTTTTGATGTTTACTGAACATACTTAGAAATTCTGTAGTATAAATGCTGCTTTTCCAATATTTAATTTTTAAAACATATTTTTAAATGAGTGATAAGAGCAAAAATTTTCTATGGTAGAACCATAGCAATTTATGTCATACCACATGAACTAAAGGATATTTAACCTTGTTGTGAGAAGCTCACTATTAAGATTAGGAAATAGTACTGCAATTTTGAAATGAAAATTTCAGTTGGAATTTTTCTTATACATTTTACCCATGATTATTATATCATATTGGTACAGTTAAATATGACATTATTCAGCAAATTTAATTGAATCCCTTTTTTATATGTCCACCCTGTCAATTATCATGTAAAGCACCAGGCATGGCACTATAGAGAGTAAAGATACTCTCTTAAAGAGTACAGTAGGAGTATATAAAGAGTAAAGTAGGAATTATCACGTAAGACCAGGTATTTTTTAAGTGCATCACAATAGACACAAAAATATAAGCTCAAAACTGAGACACAGCTAAAATGACTTGGGGAGTTACAGGAGAGCTCAGTTCCATCTCAGGGATTAAGAAACACTCTGCATATGAGAGAGCATTGAAGACCCCTTGAGAAGCAGACAGGGTTTGCATGTTCAGAAGTCACAGGAAGACAGGGGCATTTTTCTCAATAAGGACAGATTGGCAAAGGCAAACAGTAAAGTGTAGGGCAATTGTAAAGAAAATAACTCATTATGGCCGGAGCATGAAATGAAAAGTAATAAACTATAACATTGGTAAAATAATTCGACGCCTTTTCATGGAGAACTTTTAATGTGAGGCTCCATGAATTATTTTTAATAGCAGTAATCATAGGTCTTAAAGATCAGTAACTAATTATTTTTCTTTAATCATAAGCATGTAAATGCCAGATTATCCAAATACTTGAATATACTACATTTTTTAAACTTTTAAAAAAAAATCTTCTTTCAGTACTAACTGCTTCCACCCTACCCCAACCTTTTAATTTGTTCATTTCTTGGTCCCTGTACCTGAGACAAGAGCTATCAAATATTATATGTTATTTCCTGAGTAGAAGTAAATATATGTCTGTCAACTGTGGCTTTAGCTGGGAGAAATTGAAAGTAAAGAAATAAGTATATTAAAATCAACCATTTGTGTATTTGTGTTCTTGGAGTAAGGAAGATGACACAAAGAATAATTCTTTCAATAGTATTCTGTCAGGGAATCAGAGATGTGCATTGGCATTAGCAAAGTTCCAGGTGTACAGTTTCCTAATCCTTTGTTATGCAGAGAAGGAAAGATTGAGAGTTATGATGGTAAAGCTAGGGAACTACCTTGCTATAGTCTGGGATACAGACACAGAGATTTGAAGGCTCCTAGCAGGTAATGGCCACGGTAAACAAAGCTAGGGCACAGGTGGGATCCAATGAAGGGAAGGACAGTGAAGTCAGGAAAAATAACAGTGATACAGTATGAGCAAGTTCAGTACAAGCAGCATTAGCAGCAATGCAGTTCAATGTGCATACGATGCATTTCTCTTTAGAAATGCATGAGTATAAGATAACGCACAAGTTAAGAGTTGACTCTTAACAGTTAACAGACTTATGTGTGAAAAGTTAACAAGAGATAACTAAACACTGAATGTATGTATAATCTTCTGGACTATTTGAATTTGTAAGTAATTATATATATTTATCTGATGTTGTTTAAAATGTATTATACATTTATATATTTATTTTTGTATTTATATATTTACTTTTATATTTATGTAAAATATAAAAATTTAATATTTATATTAAATTCATAAATTTTACTTTCAAATTATATCTAAATCATATTTTTATATATAAACATATACTTATGTATATATTATATGTTTACATTATGTTAAAATATATATTTTATATTATGTTCATTTATATATGTTATCTATATAATGTAAATAATCATTTGAGTGAGGACAGCTAATCAAAGAAGCACTTAATGCCCTGTTTTTTTTTTTTTTTTTTCTGGATAAATATGAAATTGAAGTTAATGCAGAAATAAAATATAAGCAGCTAAAGTATATTAGTAGTTTGTTGTTTGCATTTAACTTAGTAAATACAATGTGAAATGATTATGTTGAAGGACGAGATTAGTAATCATGTTACCTTACATTTTTACAGTATGCAACAATTTTAATTTACAGATCCCTAAATTCTATTAAAATTATTGACACAATATATTAGTTTTCAAAGTACATGTATTAGTCTGTTCTCATGTGGCTAATAAAGACATACCCAAGACTGAGTAATTCAGAAAGAAATGAAGTTTAATAAACTCACAGTTTCATAAGGCTGGAGAGGCCTCACAATCATGGTGGAAGATAAAGGAAGAGAAAAGGGACTTCTTACATGGCAGTGGGCAAAGACAGTTTGTGCAAGGGAATTCCAGTTTATAAAACCATCAGATCTTCTGAGACTTATTCACTACCACAAGAATGGCATAGAAAAGACTCACCCCCAGGATTCAATTACCTCCCACCAGGTCCTTCCCATTGCACATGAGAATTATGAGAGCTACAATTCAAGATGAGATTTGGATGGGGACACAGTCAAACCATATTATTCCATCCTGACCAATCCCAAATCTCATGTTCTCACATTTTAAAACCAGTCATGCCTTCCTAACAGTCCCCCAAGTTCTTAATTCATTTCAGCATTAACTTAGAAGTTCCAGTCTAAAGTCTCAGCTGAGAATAGGTAAGTCCTTTCTGCTTAGGAGCCTGTAAAATCAAAAGCAAGTTAGTTACTTCCTAGATACAATGGGGGTACAAATATTGGGTAAATACACACATTCCAAGTGGGAGAAATTGGCCACAACAAAGGGGCTACAGGCCCCATGTAAGTTCAAAATCCAGCAGGGCACCCAAATCTTAAAACTCCAAAATGAACTCCTTTGACTCAATTTCTCACATCCAGGTCATCTTGCTACAAGGAGTGAGTTCCCATGGTTTTGGGCAGCTCTGTCCCTGCGGCTTTGCAGGGTACAGTCCACCTCCTGACTGCTTTCTCAGGCTGACGTTGAGTGTCTGTGGCTTTTCCAGGTGCATGGTGCAAGCTGTCCCCAGGTGCATGGTGCAATCTGTCAGTGGATCTACCATTCTGAAGTCTGAAGGATAGTGACCCTCTCCTCATAGCTCCACTAGGCAGTGTCCTAGTGGGGACTCTGTGTGGGGGTACCCACCCCACATATCCCTTCCACTCTGCCCTAGAAGAGGCCCTCCATGAGGTCCCCATGCCTACAGCAAACTTCTGCCTGGACATCTAGGTGTTTTCATACATCCTCTGAACTCTACGTGGAGGTTCCCAAACCTGAATTCTTGACTTCTGTACACCTGCAAGCTCAACACTACATAGAAGCTGCCAAGTCTTGGGGTTACTCCCTCTGAAGCCATGGCCCAAGTTGTACGTTGGTCCCTTTTAGTCATGGCTAGAGCAGCTGCGACTTAGGACACCAAGTCCCTAGGCTGCACACAGTAGGGAGCCCTGGGCCTGGCCCATGAGACCATTTATCTTCCTAGATCTCCTGGCCTGTGATGGCAGGGGCTGCCACAAAGGTCTTTGACATGCCCTGGAGATATTTTCTGCATTGTCTTGGCAATAAACATTTGGTTTCTCATTATTTATGCAATTTTCTGCAGCCAGCTTGAATTTCTCCCCACAATTTTTCTTTCTATTGCATCATCAGGCTCCAAAATTTCCAAAATTTTTAGGCTCTGCTTCCTCTTGAACAACTTGCCGCTTAGAAATTTCTTCCAACAGATATCCTAAATCATTTATCTGAAGTTCAAAGTTCCACAGATCTCTAGGGCAGGGCCAAAGTGCCACCAGTCTCTCTACTAAAATATACCAAGAGTTACCTTTCCTCCAGTTCCCAACAAGTTCCTTGTCTCCATCTGAGACAAGTAGCACTTGGTCAAAGCCATGTAACAAGTCTCTAGGAAGTTCCAAATTTTTCCACATTTTCCTGTTTTTTTTCTGAGGCCTAAAAACTGTTTCAAACTCTGCCTGTTACACACTTCCAAAGTCGCTTCCACATTTTCAGGTATCTTTATAGCATTGGCCCACTACCTTGTACCAATTTACTTTAATATTAGTCTGTTCTCACACTGCTAATAAAGACATACCTCAGACTGGATAATTTATAAAGGAAAGAGGTTTAATGGACTCACAGTTCCATGTGGCTGGGGAGTCCTCACAATCATGTTGGAAGATGAAGGAAGAGCAAAGGGACTTCTTACATTGCAGTGAGCAAAGGGAGAGCTTGTGCAAGGGAATTTCCGTTTATAAAACCATCAGATCTCATGAAAATTATTCATGACCATGAGAACAACATGGGAAAGACCTACTCTCATGATTCAATTACCTCCCACCAGGTCCCTCCCATGATATATGGGAATTATGGAAGCTACAATTCAAGATAAGATTTAGAGGGGGACACGGCCAAACCATATCAGTACATAATATAAACAAGAGTTATTATTATTCTTATTTTTCAGATGATACTTGTGGGAGCAGAGCCAAGACATCTACATTGATACCTGGGACTCCTGTGTGGAGTCTTTCTCCTGCATCAATCTACTCTCTGTAAATATGTTTACTATTTATGATTACATTAATTTTAAGCAGTCACCTCACTTACCTGATGCAATAATTTAGAAAAGTCAGTGGAATTTTGATTATATTAACTACATCCTATGGGCCATTTTACCAGGAAATGAGTCAGAAGCAAACTGATATCTTGAGACCTCTTTTGGAAGAGCTTACAGAGAGAAAAAGGTTTCAAAAGATTGATAAAGCAGAAGCTGCTTTATTATATAGATTATTAATTTTTTTTTTTAGTTAGGATCTCACTCTGTCACACAAGCAGGAGTGCAGTGGTGCCATCTGGGTTCACTGCAACCTCTGCCTCCTGGCCTCAAGAAATTCTCCTATCTCAGCCTCAGAAGTAGCTGGGACTACAGGTATAAGACACCATACACTGCTAATTTTCGTATTTTTAGTAGAGATTGGTTTTGCCATGTTGGCCAGGCTGGTCTCCAACTCCTGGGCTCAAGCAATTCACCCACCTTGGCCTCTCAAATCGCTGGGATTACAGGTGTGAGCTACAGTGCCCAGCCTATAGGTAAATTTTTTTCAGTAAGTAAAAGTTGGTGAAACTCAGCTTGGATTTTTTACCAGTCTTATTAAATAAATTAGAGGAGAAAGAGGATGGAGCTATTGGTTAATGAAATGAGGTTAATCAATTGTAATGAAAGGGTTTACTCTTTTGATTGAATTTTAATTTAAGACAGAATACCTTTTCATTTCAAGCAATGTGTTCACAAATAATGACATGAACAGAAAATCTAAAGATTTTTTTATTTCTAAATTTTAATAGAATACTTCATTTTAAAATTACTATTAAAATTACAGTTGGTA
>NW_012104810.1:1967734-1970493 GCF_000951045.1 Mandrillus leucophaeus | reverse complement strand
CAATATTCTAAATTTAATTAAAAAGTGTTTTATATCAGAAAATACCTTTTTATGTGTTGAAACTTTCAAATTTGAACTTTTTCCAGACTTCACATCTTTGAATTGAATTTGAACATTTAAAAACATTTTTAGTGTCTTTATCTTTGTTTGCTACTTCTCAAATTTTTTTTTCTGCTTATGGCTTGCCTTGTATTTGGAAGCACCAATTACTGAAAATAATTGCTCTTGGACACCATTCTCTCCTTCCTCCAAAAAAAAAAATAAAATAAAATTTCATGGTTTTATTATTTTTTTTTACCATTTTTTCTCAGTTTTATAGTAAATAAAAATCTTTCCAAGTCTATCTGATTTTATTTTAGAATAGATCTGTTACTATTTCTTCAATGTTTTTCTTTTCTTCTTAACCATTAAGTAACAGCATTTTAAACCCATAATGAATATTTTAGAGTAATTTTAAAGAATGGTTTTGAATGAAAGATGGGTGTTAGGTCTATTTTAAAAAGCCACATATTTTACTTATAGTGACATTAAACCCATCACTATATCATAAACATTTAACTACAAATCGTATGAGAAATCCATTGATTCCTCTTTGTCTCCACAGTCACTACAACTGCGGGCATCAACTTCACTTCTCATCTTGACAACTTCAGTAACACTCATTGGTCTCCTGCATTCCACTCTTTCCTCATTTAATTTATTCTTCACACAGCAGCCAAGCTGTATGTTTTAAAATACAAATCAATCATTTCATGACATTTATTAAGTCATTTCAATGAATTCCTATTACACAATAATAAAAAATCTTTTTAAAATTATGAAATGAAATTCACTTCCAGGGAAATGTACGATATATAAATGTATAATGTAACTAATAATTATACATTAATACCAGCTGTCTTAGTTTTGGGGTTAACCAAGCTTAGGAAAAGCTTAAGAAAAATGCTTAGATGCACACAGTATGTTTGGAAGGAACTGCCAGGGACCAGGAGCAAGAAGTGAGATAAAAGCAAAAAGGCCAAAATGAGAAAACTCTATTGACATTACTCTTGTGGCAAGTACAAGTTCTACTCCATTAGGAACTCAGAGAAACATAAAGAATGGTTCCTATAGTTGTCTGTTGAAAAGATAGAATGGATCATTTATCCATCAGCTTTCATCCACATTTTTTGAAGATTGCCCCAGGGAGAATCAACTTTCCCACATGTGACAGACTTCTCATGCCTTCACGCTTAGTGGACTCCCACTGCTTTAGAGACAGTCCTGTGGCAGAAATCTGAAATCTGAAATCTGTACGGAACAATGCAGGTGAGATACCACCAACTTCAGTTCATGTTAACATGGAACTTTTCAATGCGTTAAAGGTCAAAGTTACTGGTGGTCAAAAGGATGTGATATTGGGCAGCCCAAAACATCAATCAAAATCCATCCCATTAATTACTCACATATTCTGGTGCCCCAAATTAAATCTCCTCTTTAGAAAATTTCAAAATAGTGGTCAGGTACAATCTCAATAAAATACTTATTCAAGAAGGCTGTTGTAACAAATTAATCTTCTACAGAAGCTGTCTTATCATCTCCTTCTTTTACTATACTTACTAGCTTTCCTTTACTTCCAGTGAATACTTCAGCTGATCTAGAATGCTAACCTTGTGGAGTGACCCAGACTGCCATACCTGAAAGATTTGAGCTATTGGTTTCATTGTCCTTGATGCCAGGTATGGTTGCTGAAAATACCCAAACAAGCTTATTACAGGCCATGAAGCAAAAGATGAGTCCTCTGAGTTTAAGACATATATGTATATATATACACTACTCTTTTATTTCCATTCTGTTGCAGAAAACTTCCCTTGAAAATAATTGGAATCAAAGACTCTATTCATTATGGTATTTACTGGTTATCAGATTGCTCAAAGTAACCAGGGAGCAGGGTTGCTGATTATTACGGCTATCCACAGTGGTTTGGCATCAAAGGTTTATCTTCAATGCCACAGAAGGCACATACTTCCAAGGGCATTCAGAATACTAATCTACTTCCTGTTTCCAGGATTGATTAGCATGATATTAATAATATAAGACCAATGTGAAAGTCAAAGGAATCATAACATAACTAAGGCTCCTGGGACTATGCTATTTCTGAGAATAGGAGAGTCACCATAGCCATAAAGCAAAGATGGTGAATTTGTACTGTAGTTCTTTCCACCTAAAAGTAATTGGTTTTTGATCCTTTTTCATGGCGGAAATTGGAAATAATACATTTTTCAATTCAGCAACAGCATATCAAGTGCTAGAGGATTTGTTAATTTGTTTAACTAAAGGGGCACAAGATTAAGGAAGTGCATCTCACCCACAATAATTGGATTTGTGCAAGGAATACACATGCCAATTAATTGTTAAAAGGATGAGACAATCTCCCCTGTGTCCTTTGTGTTTGAAGAAAGTGATGACCTACCTCTGGCAGATTTCAGCTATGAATACGTCTGGTCCTGGACTTTTTTGGATGGTAGGCTATCAATTATTGCCTCAATTTCAGAGCCAGTTATTGGTCTATTCAGGGATTCACCTTCTTCCTGGTTTAGTCTGGGGAGGGTGTATGCATCCAGGAATTTATCCATTTCTTCTAGATTTGCATAGAGGTATTTACAGTATTCTCTGATGGTAGTTTGTATTTCTGTGGGATCAGTGGTGACATCCCCTTTATCATTTTTTATTGCATCTATGTGATTCTTCTCTCTTTTCTTCTTCATTAGTCTTGCTAG
>NW_012104810.1:1965573-1967684 GCF_000951045.1 Mandrillus leucophaeus | reverse complement strand
CTTCTTTTACTATACTTACTAGCTTTCCTTTACTTCCAGTGAATACTTCAGCTGATCTAGAATGCTAACCTTGTGGAGTGACCCAGACTGCCATACCTGAAAGATTTGAGCTATTGGTTTCATTGTCCTTGATGCCAGGTATGGTTGCTGAAAATACCCAAACAAGCTTATTACAGGCCATGAAGCAAAAGATGAGTCCTCTGAGTTTAAGACATATATGTATATATATACACTACTCTTTTATTTCCATTCTGTTGCAGAAAACTTCCCTTGAAAATAATTGGAATCGAAGACTCTATTCATTACGGTATTTACTGGTTATCAGATTGCTCAAAGTAACCAGGGAGCAGGGTTGCTGATTATTACGGCTATCCACAGTGGTTTGGCATCAAAGGTTTATCTTCAATGCCACAGAAGGCACATACTTCCAAGGGCATTCAGAATACTAATCTACTTCCTGTTTCCAGGATTGATTAGCATGATATTAATAATATAAGACCAATGTGAAAGTCAAAGGAATCATAACATAACTAAGGCTCCTGGGACTATGCTATTTCTGAGAATAGGAGAGTCACCATAGCCATAAAGCAAAGATGGTGAATTTGTACTGTAGTTCTTTCCACCTAAAAGTAATTGGTTTTTGATCCTTTTTCATGGCGGAAATTGGAAATAATACATTTTTCAATTCAGCAACAGCATATCAAGTGCTAGAGGATTTGTTAATTTGTTTAACTAAAGGGGCACAAGATTAAGGAAGTGCATCTCACCCACAATAATTGGATTTGTGCAAGGAATACACATGCCAATTAATTGTTAAAAGGATGAGACAATCTCCCCTGTGTCCTTTGTGTTTGAAGAAAGTGATGACCTACCTCTGGCAGATTTCAGCTATGAATACGTCTGGTCCTGGACTTTTTTGGATGGTAGGCTATCAATTATTGCCTCAATTTCAGAGCCAGTTATTGGTCTATTCAGGGATTCACCTTCTTCCTGGTTTAGTCTGGGGAGGGTGTATGCATCCAGGAATTTATCCATTTCTTCTAGATTTGCATAGAGGTATTTACAGTATTCTCTGATGGTAGTTTGTATTTCTGTGGGATCAGTGGTGACATCCCCTTTATCATTTTTTATTGCATCTATGTGATTCTTCTCTCTTTTCTTCTTCATTAGTCTTGCTAGTGGTCTATCCATTTTTGTTGACCTTTTCAAAAAACTAGCTCCTGGATTCATTGGTTTTTTGAAGGGTTTTCTGTATCTCTATCTCCTTCAGTTCTGCTCTGATCTTCATTATTTCTTATCTTCTACCAGCTTTTGAATTTGTTTGCTCTTTCTTCTCTAGTTCTTTTAATTGTGATGTTAGGGTGTCTATTTTAGGTCTTTCCTGCTTTCTCTTGTGGGCATTTAGTATTATAAATTTCCCTCTACACACTGCTTTAAATGTGTCTCAGAGATTCTGGTATGTTGTGTCTTTGTTCTCATTGGTTTCAAAGAACGTCTCTATTTCTGCCTTCGTTTCATTATTTACCCAGTAGTCACTCAGGAGCAGGTTGTTCAGTTTCCATGTAGTTGTGCGGTTTTGAGTGAGTTTCTTAATCCTGAGGTCTAATTTGATTGCACTGTGGTCTGAGAGAAAGTTCATTGTGATTTCTGTTTTTTTACATTTGCTGAGGAGTGCTTTACTTCCAACAATGTGGTCAATTTTGGAATAAGTGTGATGTGGTGCTGAGAAGAAAGGATACTCTTGTTTATTTGGGGTGGAGAGTTCTGTAGATGTCTATTAGGTCTGCTTGGTGCAGAGCTGAGTTCAAGTCTTGGATATCCTTGTTAACCTTCTGTCTCGTTGATCTGTCTAATATTGACAGTGGGGTGTTAAAGTCTCCCATTATTATTGTGTGGGAGTTTAAGTATCTTTGTAGGTCTCTAAGGACTTGCTTTATGAATTTGGGTGCTCCTGTATTAGGTGTATATATATTTAGGATAGTTAGCACTTCCTATTGAATCGATCCCTTTACCATTATGTGATGGCCTTCTTTGTCTCTTTTGATCTTTGTTGGTTTAAAGTCTGTTTCATCAGAGACTAGGATTGCAACCCCTGCCTTTTTTTGTTTTCC
>NW_012104810.1:1961991-1965523 GCF_000951045.1 Mandrillus leucophaeus | reverse complement strand
TATATATTTAGGATAGTTAGCACTTCCTATCGAATCGATCCCTTTACCATTATGTGATGGCCTTCTTTGTCTCTTTTGATCTTTGTTGGTTTAAAGTCTGTTTCATCAGAGACTAGGATTGCAACCCCTGCCTTTTTTTGTTTTCCATTTGCTTGGTAGATCTTCCTCCATCCCTTGATTTTTGAGCCTATGTGTGTCTCTGCACATGAGATTGGTCTCCTGAATACAGCACACTGATGGGTCTTAACTGTTTATCCAATTTGCCAGTCTGTGTCTTTTAATGGGGGCATTTAGCCCATTTACATTTAAGGTTAATATTGTTATGTGTGAATTTGACCCTGTCATTATAATGTTAGCTTGTTATTTTGCTCGTTAGTTGATGCAGTTTCTTCCTAGCACAGATGGTCTTTACAATTTGGCATGTCTTGGCAGTGGCTGGTACAGGTTGTTCCTTTCCATGTTTACTGCTTCCTTCAGGAGCTCTTGTCATACAGGCCTGGTGGTGACAGAATCTCTTGGCATTTGCTTCTCTGTAAAGGATTTTATTTCTCCTTCAGTTATGAAGCTTAGTTTGGCTGGATATGAAATTCTGGGTTGAAAATTCTTTAAGAATATTAAATATTGGCCCCCACTCTCTTCTGGCTTGTAGAATTTGTGCTGAGAGATTCACTGTTAGTCTGATGGGCTTCCCTTTATGGGTAACCCGATCTTTCTCTCTGGCTGCCCTTAACTTTTTCCTTCATTTCAACCTTGGTAAATCTGACAATTCTGTGTCTTGGGGTTGCTCTTCTTGAGGAGTATCGTTGTGGTGTTCTTTGTTTTTCCTGAATTTGAATGTTGGCCTCCCTTGCTAGTTTGGGGAAGTTCTCCTGGATAATATCCTGAAGAGCGTTTTCCAGCTTGGTTCCATTCTCCCTGTCACTATCAGGTACACCAATCCGATGTAGATTTGGTCTTTTCTCATAGTCCCATATTTCTTGAAGGCTTTGTTCATTTCTTTTTACTCTTTTTTCTCTAATCTTCTCTTCTCACTTCATGTCATTAATTTGATCTTCAATCACTGATACCCTTTCTTCCACGAGATCAAATCGGCTACTGAGGCTTTTTGTGCATTCATCACGTAGTTCTTGTGCCATGGTTTTTGCTCCATCAGGTCATTTAAGGTCTTCTCTACACTGTATATTCTAGTTAGCCATTTGTCTAATCTTTTTTCAAGGTTTTGTAGTTTCCTTGAGATGGGTTCAAACATCCTCCTTTAGCTCAGAAAAGTTTGTTATTACTGACTTTCTGAAGCCTACTTCTGTCAGCTTGTCAAAGTAATTCTCCATCCAACTTTGTTCCGTTGCTGGCGAGGAGCTGTGATCCTTTGGAGGAGAAGGGGTACTCTGTTTTTTTTAGAATTTTCAGCTTTTCTGCTGTGGTTTCTCCCCACCTTTGTGGTTTTTATCTACCAGAGGTACAAAGGGGAGCTGATACCATTCCTTCTGAAACTATTTCAATCAATAGAAAAAGAGGGAATCCTCTGTAACTCACTTTATGAGGCCAGCATCATCCTGATACCAAAGCCTGGCAGAGACACACATACACACACACAAAAGAGAATTTTAGACCAATGCCCCTGATGAACATTGATGAGAAAATCCTCAATAAAATACTGGCAAACCGAATCCAGCAGCACATCCAAAAGCTTATCCACCAAGATCAAGTTGGTTTCATCCCTGGGATGCAAGGTTGGTTCAACATATGCAAATCAATGAACATAATTCATCAGATAAACAGAACCAAAGACAAAAACCACATGATTATCTCAATAGATGCAGAAAAGACCTTCGACAAAATTCAACAGCCCTTCATGCTAAAAACTCTCAATAAATTAGGTATTCATGGAACACATCTCAGAACAATAAGAGCTATTTATTAAAAAACTCACAGCCAGTATCATACTGAGTGGACAAAAACTAGAAGCATTCCCTTTGAAAACTGGCACAAGACAGGGATGCCCTCTCTCACACTCCTATTCGACATATTGTTGGAAGTTCTGGCCAGGGCAATCAGGCAGGAGAAAGAAATAAAGTGTATTCAATTAGGAAAAGAGGGAGTCAAACTGTCCCTGTTTGCAGATGACATGCTTGTACATTTAGAAAACCCCAGCATCTCAGCCCAAAATCTCCTTAAGCTGATAAGCAACTTCAGCAAGCAAAGTCTCAGCATACAAAATCAATGTGCAAAAATCACAAGCATTCTTATACACCAATAACAAACAGAGAGCCCAATCATGAGTGAACTCCCATTCACAACTGCTACAAAGAGAATAAAATACCTAAGAATCCAACTTACAAGGGATGTGAAGGACCTCTTCAAGGAGAACTACAAACCACTGCTCAACAAAATAAAAGAGGACACAAACAAATGGAAGAACATTCTATGCTCATGGATAGGAAGAATCAGCATCATGAATATAGCCATAGTGCCCAAGGTAATTTATAGATTCAATGCCATCCCCATCAAGCTACCAATGACTTTCTTCACAGAATTGGAAAAAACTACTTTAAGGTTCATATGGAACCAAAAAGCCTGCATTGTCAAGACAATCCTAAGCCAAAAGAACAAAGCTGGAGGCATCACGCTACCTGACTTCAAATTATACTACAAGGCTACAGTAACCAAAACAGCATGATACTGGTACCAAAACAAGAGACATAGACCAATGGAACAGAACAGAGGCCAGAAATAACACCACACATCTACAACAATCTGATCTTTGACAAACTTGACAAAAACAAGTAATGGGGAAAGGATTCCTTATTTAATAAATGGTGCTGGGAAAACTGGCCAGCCATATGTAGAAAGCTGAAACTGGATCCCTTCCTTACATCTTATACAAAAATTAATTCAATATGGATTAAAGACTTAAATGTTAGACTCAAAACCATAAAAACTCTACTAGATAACCTAGGCAATATCATTCAGCACATAGGCATGGGCAAGGACTTCATGACTAAAACACCAAAAGCAATGGCAACAAAAGCCAAAACAGACAAATAGTTTCTAATTAAACTAAGGAGCTTCTGCACAGCAAAAGAAACCACCTTCAGAGTGAACAGGCAACCTAAAACATGGGAGAACATTTTTGCAATCTACTCATCAGACAAAGGGCTAATATCCAGAACCTACAAAGAACTTAAACAAATTTATAAGAACAAACCAAACAACCCCATCAAAAAGTGGGCAAAGGATATGAACAGACACTTTTTAAAAGAAGACATTTATACAGCCAACAGACACTGGGTCTGTCGCGGGGTGGGGGGATGGGGGAGGGATAGCATCAGGAGAAATACCTAATGTAAATGACAAGTTAGTGGGTGCAGCAAACCAACTCAGCACATGTATACATATGTAACAAACTTGCATGTTGTGCACATGAAAAATTGCTCATCGTCACTGGTCATCAGAGAAATGCAAATCAAAACCACAATGAGATATCATCTCACACCAAGTAGAATGTCAATCATTAAAAAGTCAGGAAACAGGC
>NW_012104810.1:1960705-1961941 GCF_000951045.1 Mandrillus leucophaeus | reverse complement strand
CTTATACAAAAATTAATTCAATATGGATTAAAGACTTAAATGTTAGACTCAAAACCATAAAAACTCTACTAGATAACCTAGGCAATATCATTCAGCACATAGGCATGGGCAAGGACTTCATGACTAAAACACCAAAAGCAATGGCAACAAAAGCCAAAACAGACAAACAGTTTCTAATTAAACTAAAGAGCTTCTGCACAGCAAAAGAAACCACCTTCAGAGTGAACAGGCAACCTAAAAAATGGGAGAAAATTTTTGCAATCTAGTCATCAGACAAAGGGCTAATATCCAGAACCTACAAAGAACTTAAACAAATTTATAAGAACAAACCAAACAACCCCATGAAAAAGTGGGCAAAGGATATGAACAGACACTTTTTAAAAGAAGACATTTATACAGCCAACAGACACTGGGTCTGTCGTGGGGTGGGGGGATGGAGGAGGGATAGCATCAGGAGAAATACCAAATGTAAATGACAAGTTAGTGGGTGCAGCAAACCAACTCAGCACATGTATACATATGTAACAAACTTGCATGTCGTGCACATGAAAAATTGCTCATTGTCACTGGTCATCAGAGAAATGCAAATCAAAACCACAATGAGATATCATCTCACACCAAGTAGAATGTCAATCATTAAAAAGTCAGGAAACAGACCAGGTGCGGTGGCTCACACCTGTAATCCCAGCACTTTGGGAGGTGGAGGCGGGCAAATCACAAGGTCAGGAGATCCAGAACATCCTGGTTAACACAGTGAAACTGTGTTTCGCCTCTATTAAAAATATAAATAAATTACCCGGCCGTGGTGGCAGGGACCTGTAGTCCCAGCCACTCGGGAGGCTGAGGCAGGAGAATGGTGTGAACCTGGGAGGCATAGCTTGCAGTGAGCTGAGATTGTGCCACTGCACTCCAGCCTGGGCGACAGAGCAAGACTCCGTCTCAAAAAAACAAAACAACAACAACAACAACAACAAAATGTCAGGAAACAACAGATGCTGGAGAGAATGTGGAGAAATAGGAACGCTTTTACACTGTTGGTGGGAGTGTAAACTAGTTCAACCATTGTGGAAGACAGTGTGGTGATTCCTCAAGAGTCTATAACTAGAAATACTATTTGACCCAACGATCCTATTATTGGGTATATAACCAAAGGACTATGAATCATGCTACTATAAAGACACATGCACACATATGTTTATTGTGGCACTACTCACAATAGCAAAAACTTGGAACCAA
>NW_012104810.1:1959014-1960655 GCF_000951045.1 Mandrillus leucophaeus | reverse complement strand
TGTGTGTGTGTGTGGCCAATTTTCTTAAATGTCCTATAAGAACTTGAGTAGATACATTGTTCATTATTGCAGCTTTAAAATTTCATACATATGTTAATGGAAAAATGACTGACGCAAGAGTCTCAATCAATGGAGTTTTATTGAGTCAAAGTTTGATATAGCTCTTGGGAAAATCACAAGTCACAGGAACTTCTGTGACTTGTGCTTTCTAAAGAGGGTTTTGGGAACACAGAATTTAAAGAAAAAAACTTTTTTTTTTTAACTGTGTAATTTTTAATTAAAAAATAAAAACAAATAAAGGGAAAAAGCAAGGAGAAGGGAAAATGGGACGGAAGGTGGGCAGGTAAGCCAAAGTTTACATTCCATCGAGGCTTTGATTAGCCCTCAGTAAGTCTACCTTTTATATTAGTTAAGGTAAACATGTGAAAAGAAGAAGTAGAGGAAAAGTCAATTATGCATCAGTCTCAGGGTAAGAAGGATGATTTCTGGTCTTGTTCTGTACCTGTGAAGATAAACTTGTAGCTGACATTGTCATATTTACTGTGGATGCTTATAATGATTGACTTGTCTACATGGTTTGTAAACTTTTCAAAATTGTTTTTCTATTACTATTTTTCATAATTTTCTCTTGCATTTTTTAGTGATTTTCTTTATAATTATGCCTTTCATATTTTTTGTAGTGATCTATTTTATCATTTGTTTCTTTTGTTAGCATTCAATGCTCTAACATTTTATTATTTTTTCTATTTATTTCCTTAGAAGTTATCAATGAGCTTCTTTTACTTCAGTCCTTCTCCCTTCTCCAAATTATTTAGTTACGTTATGTCTACTTGGTCAGAACATAGAACATTGACTATTATTCTTTCACTCGTTTTTACTTTTATTTTGTCTTAGTTGTATGATTAAACATATTCGATGTTCATTATCAGAACTTTTGCAAAGATATCCCCAGTCATATCTTATTTGGGTGAAGCTCTTTTTGTAGTAGGATGACCTGAAAGACCCTGTGTGTATGATTATTCCTGAAATCTCCTGTGTTAACAATCCTAGTACAATAGCTTTGATGTCTGAAGAATAGCTTGGCTCCATATAAAACTCATGGATTATAATTTATTTTCTTGAGATTTTTGAAAATATTATTCACTGCCATCTCATTTGTATCCTGTTGTTGAGTATTCTCAACAACCTACCTGTCTTTCCATTTTCTCAATCCTTTTTCCTGGATTCAAGTAACATCATTGGTATAGATCTATAGTGTGTCGTTAGGATCAGGACTTTCAGTTACATTATGAGCCTGTTTTATTGGTAGATTCAAGAGTATCTTTTTTTTTTCTGGAAATTTTACTCATGTTATACTTAGAATATAATTTCTGTCTTATTTTTCCCCCAGAGATGTTAACTATATGTATGTTGAAGTTGGTTTGTTTATTATCTAAATACATTACTTCTCTAATCCTTTATACTTCTTAATTCCACTATTTAAACAATTTTTTTATTCTTTTCTTTTCCTCGATGTATTTTATTATGTCTTTAGTGAAAAGTATTATTTCTTATGTATTTTAGATTTAGTCTCAATTCTGGGATGAATTTCTATCCCACACCTACTTTAATTTCTTTCCCAAATTTAGTCACCTTTTTTTT
>NW_012104810.1:1954953-1956904 GCF_000951045.1 Mandrillus leucophaeus | reverse complement strand
TTGCAGCAGAGGCTAAAGGCAATAATAACCAAGGGGAGGACCACACACTTAGTGGACTCACTGTACAATAGACTTGGGCCAGGATTTAACTTCCCTAAACTTACCTCTAATAAAGGGATCATATGGAAAACTCAGGCAGCAGAGATACTGTATGTAATAGCTCTCAATATGTCTGGCTACTGAACTTTCCCCAATGTACAGTTATTTTGTTAAATGGGTAGAAGTTTTTTTGTTTTCTTTGTTTGTTTGTTTTTGTTGTTGTTTTTTCTTTTAACTAATTCAAGAAATATCTATTGTATGTATTCGAGGTAGTGTTGCAACATTCTTGCTCAAGGAGACTCAGCCAAATATGCATTGTGAAGATATGTAATTTTGGATTGCAGAAACTGACATAAGACTTCTCTTCCTATTTGGCTGTTCCATCTATTGTATAATCACACTCATACAGACACACACACAGTGTTATTGAAATATAATTGATATGATTGACATAAAATTCACTTTTTATGTGTATAATTAACTGGTTTTCAGTATATTTACAAGGTTATGTAACCATCACCACTATCTAATTTCAGAAAATTTTCGTCATTCCAAAAGAAATTCTGTACCCATTAGCAGTCACCCCATTTCTCCCTGCCTCATTACACAGCAATCACTAATCTACCTTCTGCTTATTCTGGAAAATCCTTATGAATAGAATCATGTAATATGTGGCCTTTTGTGACTGCCTTCTTTCATTCGATATCATGTTTTCAAGGTTCATCCAAGTTGCAGCACACATTCATACTTCATGATTCATGCCAAATAATTTTCCTTTGTATGGTATGCCATCCAAAGCAACAATATAGTAGGAGATCTTAGATCCAGGTAGATTTTAGTTACTTGGAGAAAAAGTACGATTTTCAAAAACTGGTGTATGAAACATTGGAAATCAACATTAAAAAATGCACTTTTTTCCCAGATCAAAATAGATTTACTTTCACTAAAGATAAAAAACAGAAAGCAATGCCATAGCCTGTGTCTATATAATGCACACGCAGTGATAAATATATCTTTGAAATAAAGAACATACCCCTAAGGATAATTTACTATAAAAACCAAAAGATACATTTTATGACAGAAAACCAAAAATGATTTTTTTTTTTAAAAAAAGGCAGGAAAAGCTAAGATGAAAGACAATTTTGGCTTTGTTATTTTATCTTGTATATCTATTAAATTTTAATTTATATGTCTTTCTGTTTAGGTTACAAAGTAACCTTTTTATTTCTAATAATTTGTTTTTATTAAACCTATGTACTCACATTAATAGACCAGTTTTTGTATTTGTTATTTGAGCAGCGTAATCTATTCTTTTATTTGACCCCTCGCAGTATTGTTTGAGATATTCCTCTTGTAAACTGCACATCGTTGTTCAATAATAGAAAAATATATTGTGTACATTTTCTTTGACTACAGCATTCCAAAATACTTTGTAATTGAAATGTCTATTCTTTCCTGGAAAGCCAGAAGAAATAAATATTAAATCCAAGTAATAAATGAATGTGAAAATGTAGATACTGGATTTGATAAATCTGACAACCTCAATCTATAAAAAAAAATTCATTATTCATATTTTCAATAGGATCACAAAAAGAACACATCCATTTCTCAAATTTGAAATAGAAAAATTGTATTAAACGTCTATATGAGAAAATAAGAATGTTAAGAGAATACTGTATAACACAATATTCCTTGAGGGATTTGAAAAGTTAATGTAATGAATGATTATGTGTCTTTATATTTCCTTTCACCAAAGACCCTTTTTAATAAAAAGCTTTTCAAGTCTAGCTAGAACAACTTTTATGTGCCTTTGCTTTCATTAAACATTTCTGATATTGTTCCTTTATTACCGGATAACTTTGTCATGATATTTCTAGTTTATGAAACATACGTGTGTGTGTGTGTGTGTGTG
>NW_012104810.1:1948141-1952617 GCF_000951045.1 Mandrillus leucophaeus | reverse complement strand
TTGTCTTTTTTCCATCAACAAACTGAATCCTCCAGAGGCTGTCATCCCTTCCAAGTCATCTCCCCCATTCCTAGAAGTAATGCCTTCTCAGGGTAAGGCTTTTGATTTCCATAGTAGCCAGTGTCTTAAAAGTACCAGATCTTAGATTATTTTCCACATTTTTCCACTTAGGGAAATTCTGAAGTAATTTTTATGTATATTCTACCATTGTTGGTCCCATGCTCCTCTCCTCTTTTCCATAAAACTCTACACCCAGCTCTCTCAACCATCATGCCCTGTGGATGCCTCTGCCTGTTCTGAATGCTTCATTACACATGAATTGTAGCTAACAGTGATTTATAACTTCTCTATAATATGTAGGTATGAAAGATAATGGATTATTTGCTCTTCATAATATGGGTGATATTAGTAGGATGTGTACAAACACTGAGTTATACAAAAATAATTTATTCTATCAATGTACAATTTTTTCAAAAACTATAGGTTAATAGAATTGATTTAATGAATATAAAGAAGACAAATATAATGGGACAATAATTATAAGAGAAATTGGGAACATAACTAAGATAAATGTGCTTGCATTTAGATGAATTTCTGATATACTGAAATTTGAAAAGAACTGTTACTTATTGAAAATTGGTGATGGAAAATTTATTGTATGTTAGTTACAATGTTGATCTAACACTAAAGCTCAAAGATGAAAATCAGCATAAAAATTTATGAATCAATTATGTATACTTATGAACATAAAATCTACTCATTATAACAACAGAAAATAAACTCCCCCCATTGTATTATAATAGATCATAGAAATTAAAATTTAATTTCAGAATACAGGAATTTGGCAAAACTAAGAAATGACATAAATATATCAAGCAGAAATAGTATGTTTAAAGGGTGGTGGATAAAATAAAAATACATATCTCTTTTTAAGTTTACTAATATTTCTAAAAAAACACATTTAGCAACTTGAGTATTGAGGATTTTCTTAACGTCAAAAGTAATGTCTATCAGGAAATGAGACTCAACTTCACATTAAATGATAAGATTCTTTCTTTCAAGAAATGTCCCATTCTCTGAAGTCAACTATTCTAGAATTATTAAAGATTTATTCTGACTTATTCTTACTATCAAAATTACATACAGTAGCATAATGAAAATGCCAGAATATAAATGTCTAATTTTATAATAAAAGCTGGGGGAAATTAATAAATGTACTCTTTTGAAGATATACCAGTGCTTGTGTCAAAATAACTCTTGAAAATTAAAAAAAAAAATTCAGAAGATTTGAGTAAACATGTTGAGATAGAATTCAGAAATATTTTCTTTAAACTCCAGATCACTTTTATTTCTTTCAAAATAATAGTGAAACCAGAAATTATCTAAAAGTCCCTTGAAGAAAAAATCAAGTTTTGTTTACAAAGTAGTTCATAATAAGGACAGTTAACTCAGATAATACCAACATAAGTCCTGTCCCCTGATTCCTACTCTACTCCCCTGTCCAAGACAGGTTAAATCTCCCTCTTGTTTCTGTCAAAGAAAAATTGCATTGAACATGTTAAACAGTCAAGGAATACTTTGTTCAAGACTATTTCAATTGGTGAGAAAGACTCCCCTAAAACAAAAGGTAAGAGAGTATTTTTAGCATTGTGGTGAGCAGTGAAAAAATTAAATTAGAGGAAGTTAAGGGAAATATTGGCTAATGTAATTAGGCCATTTGTGTTAGGTATTAATAACTGGTGCCTATGGAAGTTAGGCTTTCACTATGACATATAAACGGAAAGATAAGGGCTTGCCATTGTTTGATGTTCCCCCAAAAAACATGTGCTGAAAACTTAATCCCTACTGCAATGGTGTTTTGAGGTGAGGCCTAATGAGAGGTGATTAGGTCTTGAGGGCTCTGCCTTCATCAATTGATTAATGTAATTATCACGACGGAGGGGGAGTTCCTTATAAAAGGATAGGTTTGGCCTACTTTTCTTTCTCTCCCTTTCTCTCTCACTCTCTCACCTTCTGCCACAGGATGACATAGCAAGAAATGTTTTGTCAGATGCTGGCACCTTGATAATGAACTTTCCAGCCTCCAGAACTGTAAGAAATATATCTTTTTTTTCTTTTTGTAAATTGCCCATTCTTAGGTATTCTGTTATAGCAGCAGAAAATGGGCTAAGACAGAGCTCTTTCTGAATGATTGCATTCCAAAGGGATGGCTTCAAGGTCCTTGAGAAAGACATTCTTGGATTGTAAAACTGGCAAGAAAGTGAAAGAATATTTACATCTCAAAGGGGCAGAGAAAGAATTTATAATTGCAAGTTTTCTAAAGTAATGCTTTCAGAAAAGTGACGTCAGGAGCTCACAGTCAGAAATAAATCCATCAAGGTTTAGCCCAGTGAAAAGCAATATTAAGGTCATCTTGGTAAGTTTCAATAACTATATTTTCACTGACCTTTTAAAAATATGTTTATGTTTCTTTCTCCTTCCCCAAACTGTGAGCTTCTTCAGAACAAATGTTACATTAAATTACACAGCATAGTATTTTATAGTATTAATATTGTATTCCCTTCTCCCTATTCAGTCTCTTTGGTTGTAGCTTCTCAAACTGATGTTGGGCTGGCTTTATGATTTGTCCAAGAAAACATTAGCAATTTGAGAAAAGTCTGCGCATTGGCACTTTGTCTCTCACTGCTTTTTGGACCCTTGATATTACCAACTGGAGGAGCATGGGTTAGTCAATAAGTGGGAAAGAGAACTTCATGGGACAAAGGTAAAGTGTTCTAGCCTAGAAAAAATAGCCTAGACCTAGAAAAGGTCTAGATCAAATAGCCTGCCAAATGCCAGATACATAGTGTGGCCATCCTAGAATAATCAGTCTCAGCTGAGCTACTGGCATAACACAGATACTAGAGAGATTGACACACAACAAAATAATGACTCTACTGCAGAACTGAAAGAAATAATGAATATTTTCTTGCTAAATCACTAAGTTTTGGGGTTTTTGAAAGCACTAAAAACTAATTGATAGACTATCTCTAGCCACTACCATAATGCTTATAGTGAGTGTGTAAGTACTTTGCTGAATAAACAAGCAAGTTAATTACATAAATTTTGTATAATAAATTACAGCTGAAATTGGAGTGAGAGATCTGAATTAAGCTATACAGGAAAACACCTCATAATTTACATAAATCACTTCACATAGAACCAAAGCTATGTTAAGAAACTCATAAAAATACGATATTCTTATCTAAGTTTCTAGTAGGGTCAGATTTGATAAAATTTGACATAATTTTAGAAATATATATGTTTATCCAAATAATGTTATAGAGTTATGTATTATATGTTAGCCTGACCATAAAGATAATTAGAATGAAGCATCATCATTCTCCTTTATATGTTACGCAGAGAAGCCACTCTTCAGTGTAAGTGTATGCATTAATTTAGTATGGTCCTACATTTGTGTACTCTAAGAGAACCAAACAATTAAAAAAGCAGGCATGCCTTACCTGACACTACTTAGGCATATACATCCATGTGCACACACCCACACACATAAACAAGGCTTATTATTTGTTACTCTAAAATCCATGCACACCTATGCTTAGTTCATGACCAATATATTCTCTCAGTGTGGAAGTGTTTTTCTCTTACTCTCTGTCAAATATTTTATAAAAATAAATATTCATTATTAATGCAGGGTAGGTATTATCTATCCATCCTAATTCTATCCTAGATATTATTATCTATCCTAACATCATTAGCAATAAGGTTATGCATCAGGAAAAAATTAACATTTTCAAAAAGTTAATAGTACCTATGTCTTCATAGTATTTATTATATTCAGAAATTTTAATTTACCTACCTTTCTCATCTATAGTTTCTAATCTTATGAAATAAGCATGCATTTGTTCTGTAGTAAGAAAAATGATTTGTATTCTGTTATTTGAATAAAATATGTATGTCCTCATAGTTGAGTAATAAAACGTTTCATCTAGCTAAGTTTTTAAAAAATGTGTAATACATTAAATTAAATTTATTGTGAGTAGGAATTATCTACATTTATATTTTTAAATAAATGGGTTTTTAATAAAATAACATTTATAGAGTTGCAATTATTGTTGTACCAAAAGTTCTAAATACTTTTATGTTATGTGAGGCTGACCTCAAAGAGCCAGAATCAATCTGATTTCCCTTGATCTGTCCTCAAGATGCTGGATATGTTTGGAAGTTAATGTTTATCATATTGGAAAGATTTAACCACTGACCACCCAGTGAATGGTATAATAGCTTCCTAATACTTTGTCTGTTATTACAGAGGCTTGTGTTTTTACATTTTCAGAGTTGCTCCTTGGATTATTCTCCAGATTCCACTACATAGTTGGCTTAATAGCCCACCTGTTATTGCTGCCTTTACTTTCCTGTATCATTGTTCCTCACCTACTTATTATTTAGTCACTTTGCTTGAATCACTAGAATGGA
>NW_012104810.1:1938472-1946121 GCF_000951045.1 Mandrillus leucophaeus | reverse complement strand
TTCAAGCGATTCCCCTGCCTCAGCCTCCTGAGTAGCTGAGATTACAGGCACACACCACTACACCCGGCTAATTTTTGTATTTTTAGTAGATACAGGGTTTCACCATGCTGGTCAGGCTGGTCTCAAATTCCTGACATCTTAATCCACCCTCCTGGGCCTCTCAAAGTGCTGGGATTACAGGCGTGAGGCACCGCGCCCTGCCTAAAGGTTCTAGACTTTTTAAATAAGAAAACAGCCAGTCAACTAAACTAAATAAAAGCCTAGACAAAATCAACTGGGTTTACAATTCATAAAAACATATAACTAAATATCAGTTTGATTGGGGGTGAAAAAAAATAATAAACTTAGTCCTTACAACATCACTTGTATCTTTGCTAATTCTAATATAGTAATAGGGACACTGAAAAGGCTTTATTTTTCCTTTAATACTTCAAGATCTTCATAACGTCTGCCCCTTCTTGTATGTCCCCTGGAGCCTTCCACTTCTCATGCAATCTAGTTAAAGAGATAGGGTCTTGTGACAATAAGAATTTAAATGACATTTGTTGATCCAAAGATAGGCACTTTACTGTACAAGCAAGAATAGCCATGTGCTGGATTCTGTGGGGTTTTATTAAGGGCTTGCTTATTCACACCTGTCTTATTTTAACTTTAAACATTTAGGAGACAGAAATATCTTCACGAACAGATATTGATCTCCATAGGCTGAGTTTACGCTCAGTCATAATGCATCAGTGCTCCAGTAAGTTTGTCCTAATATAATTGAAAACACAGTTCTCCATACATTTGAGTTTGCATTATATGAGGACTACTTGCTATTTTTTTTGTTTGTTTGTTAGTTTGTGTTCCATAAATAAAAAGGGGTTGGAAGTACACAATTCCTCATTCCTTTAGTAAAGTTTCTTTTTGCTGAATGTCGGTTGGTCTCCATGCCTCACAATATGGCCACAAACATATTCATCACACATACACACAACACTCAGACTGCATTCTCAACAATCACAAAGGGTGATGTTCACATTTGAATAATAACATGGGTTAAAGGGTTGGATTCACTTATGAGTTTACTCACTTGGAATTTTAGTACTGGAAGGGTCCATAGTAAATTTGAAACCCTGCCTTTTTTTTTTTTTTTTTTTTAAAGTAAAAGCTATTGTCCTATCTTTCATTCTATCTACATTTATCTCTTTTATGTTACAAATGTAATTGCAGATAGCATAAGCCATAAGACAATTCATGTAAAATTACATACATTTAAAACTAGGTTAAAATAATAAAACAAAAATGCAGGAAAGCAAGATATAACAACCAATATGAGGGTTACATATATACATATTTTCAATCTTTTCTATACTTCACACTGGGTAAAAAAATTTTATTATGTTTTCTGTTAGCCAATATGAAGAGGGAAATAGATTTCACAAGTTTCATAAGACAACCAAACAGATACTCAGGAGAACAATTATTACAAGCATTGAGGCCAGGTCAATGTTTCACTGAAACATTTTCAACATGAGAACATTATGTAATGTAACTAATTAATTTTCTCAAAATAATCCACCTAGTAAAAATGCCTGGGGGACTCATAAGGCTACTTCTTGTTATAACACAAATTACAAGTTCGCCTTGGAAAATCTGTACAGAATAAAGAATCTAATAATTAGAACCACACTTGCTGGTGAATGCAAGAGTGAAATCTTAGAGTGGTGTTTCCCTATACTTCTCAAGAGTATATTTCTCAGGTTGAACATATATTAGAGACTGGTATTTCTCAACTTTTTTTTTCATTATTGCCCATTTAAGGAGAGAATTTGATATTTTTCTAATTTTTTCCTAAATGTCCCTCCCATAAAGAAAATTTTAATAGTATAGATATACTGTATATCTCTTTAGGTGTTGCATGTGTATCTCTGGTTTGTACATAAAAGAGTAGTTTTGTTTGCTTCCTCATTCCCCAAAACCAATTTTTCATCTATTGTAGGCAATATCACATCCCACTGAGGAAGCATGTGCTAAGGAAACAGACTTTTCTCTTGCCAATATTAATTCTTCATGATATAATTTCCACACTTTATTAGCTCCACTCCCAGATCCATAGACCCGAAGAGTAAGAAAAAAACAAAGTGAAATGTATCTGTTACTACCATACATACAACTTGGTAAAACACAATTTAGTAGAAGACTGTCCAACAGCAGATCAATTAAGCACTACTTGTCCATGTACCCATTTCTCTTATAATCTATTTCAGGAGATTTTTGAATATATAAATAAATTACATATTCTTATCAACTACTTTTCAAAATGTGTTAGCAATGGTAAGTTCAATATTATACTAACAAATTACTGGTGTGCCGCTAGGTAATCTATATTGGAGTAAAATGCAGAGATCTCATGTATTACAATGAGGGGTTAGGCAGATATTATTTTATTTCTTTTTAATCTTTCTGAAAATTAAGAGTTTAACAATGGACCCATAGAGGAAAATCAGGGCCCCTGGCCAATCTTTTGGATCTTGAATTGTAAAATATCTAAAACAAATTCCTTCTGAAGCCACTGATTTATTGGACAGTAAATATATCCTTTAATGGAAACGGTGGGGTGGTCTCCATTTTATCGTCCCTATATTCCACACAAGTTTGTCTGTGGAATAAAGGACACACACACACACAATTTGTATTTTTTAGCATTTCATTTTGCTGCTTAATTTTACATGTTAAATTTAAAAAGAAAAAGAAAATTGATTTTTTCAAAATTAATTTTTGCCTTAGACTCCAATTTCTAAGGATTTTATATTTTGTTATTTAATTTTATGGGTTAAATGTAACCTTGATAAAGTCAACTTCAGGGTCTCTGCCTATTCTTCATGAAAGGCATGGTATATATGGCCATTTTGTTCATCTAAATTCTCCCATGGGCTTTGAATATGTGAAATGTGCCAGGAACTGAATCGAGAGGAGGAATTTGAAGTAAGTAAACATGTATGCGTAATAACGTTAGAAAAATTATTAGTTGTCTGGGTAACTATATTTTAAACAACAGGGTGGGGAAAAGGAGAGTTAGAGGAAGAAAACGTTTCAACTAGATTTAAAGATGGAGAAAGGTATGCACTGTGTGATTTAATATGCAAAGATTTCTGGTAGTTTAGTGGTCAAAATAAATTTGGAGCTGTTATGACATTTTAAGTTGCTTATATTAATTTAATGTAAACCATCTTCATTTATCCAACTTAATAAAGTCTGCTGGATATTCAAAACTACTCACTGAAAAATAAGTTATAGTGGACTTTTTTTTTTAATTCCTTCATTTTAAGCCAAAATCAACGAAGAAAAGGTAAATGGCCTGAGTTTCAAAACGAATGAGATGATCCATAAGCTGAAATAATTTTATCAAAATCGATGCTTAACGTCGGGGATAGGCAAATCAACTTCAGCTTGATGTTCTCTCTCAAAAGTCTTGGATAAGAAGTTTGCATTTGCTTTAAAAGTATATCCTATGTAGTAAAGTGAGATACAAGTTAACATATGTAATGAGTATATTTAAAGTGCCATACATTTGCAAAACACAGCCATCAACAATTCTTATTGGTGCTAATTCCAAAAGCTCAATTATGTTCACATTTCTTTGTCTGGTCTTTTATTCCAAATCACCATCAAATTTACTGGTTTGTTATAACCATTCTTAGCTCATTATTTTCTAAAAAGTAAAATAGATTGTATTAGCTACTTTGTGGAAAAGCATTTTAGACCTTTTCATTGAGTTTTTAATAAAAGCTAAAGTCACCATGGCCCTGCATGTTAGGACACTGCCTATCTTTTCAACTCCATCTCGCATGCATCTTCTCATCTTACAATGCTCTAACTACAGTGTTGCTCAAACTTACCCGTTTCTACTCCATCACTTTTGCAGTTTTTGCCTCGAACAATGTACTTCTTCAAGAACTTAGTAGTTGGTTCCTTTTCATCTTTCAGAATCCTGCCCAAATCTAAATACTATCTAAAATACTTTCTACTCATCAGTTACTCTCTATATTGTATAATTCTTTTAATTTCACTTTTCTTATATTGTATGTTTTGTGCCTTTCTATGTATGTTTATAGCCTCTCACCTCCTTTAGAGGTACCCAAGTCTTGACTGTCTTATGCATCACTGTAACCTATGACATAGGGAATTCCTTAGCACCTAAAGATTATTAATAAAAATGTGGTAATTAATTATTCAGTTAATAAGTATTATCTAATATACTGATAATATGAACAGCCAAATAATATGTAAAAATGTTTTTTTTTTTTATTTTGGTTTGCTTGTGTCAAACCAAATAATAGTTTTTGAATAAAATAAATCTAAATTTAATAATATAATTTTTTCTAGATACCTGTTTCTGATTGTTTAAAAAGGTAAAAGTACCTGATGGCCTCTAGAATTTACAATACAGTTGCTTATAATATGTATAGCCAAGGAAATGTAATTTTTCTCATAGCTCTTACTCTAACAAAAGTGTTAATATTTAGCATCTTATTTTTCATCCAAGACTTCCACCTTTTTTTTTTTTTTCATTTGGAAGCAATGCTATACTTGTTTAAGGATTTAAGCCACCCTACTTCAGATTCCAATCGTATCTTTTAAACATTTAATTAATTAATTTTTTGAGACAGAGTCTCACTCTGTCACCCAGGCTAGGGTGCAGCGATGCAGCGAAGGCTTACTGAAGCCTCAACCTCCTGAGCTCAAGAGATCCTTCCTCCTCAGCTTCCTGAGTAGCTGGGACCACAATGTGTTGACTATACCCAACTAATTTTTTATTTTTTGTATTGACGGGGTCTCACCATGTTCCTCAGGCTGGTCTCAAATTCCTAGGCTCAAGTGATCCTCCCCCTTGGCCTCTCAAAGTGAGATTACATGCCTGGGATTACAGGCATGAGCCACTGCACTTGGCCCTCAATCATATATGTGTGCTATTCCAAAGTTAAGATTCAGTTCTCTTAGGTTGAACTGGTTGTGAGGAGCAAAGTATGCTTTCCTTGGTTTGCCCTCCAGACTTTTCAAACCCAGAGATCACAGACTGAAACAACTGAAATTAAACGGCTGAAGAAGCTTTCTCTACACTACCATTCTTCCATTTAAGTTATGATTTAAGAGATTTTCCCCCAAAGACAGAAGAATCTAGATGAATTTTTCAAATCCAAAGAGCTCATATAACACATATTTTACACATGCAGAGAATCGTTTGTGCTATTTTAGTTAAATTTAGAATGTTGGGAATATTGACATGCATCTTACCAGATAAAAGTATAAATGCAGTGAATACTCTGGTGTATCAGTCAAAGTAATGAAAATCAGTCTGAGACAAGTTACTAATCTCTCCATATGTGATATGAGGGTCAGAAAGCTCATGTTTTATGGCTGAATTGATATGTTTGGCCAATATAAATGTCTCTCAGTAAATGTCTCACATATTTTTCAAGGACCAGTAGGTTTGACACCTTGAGCAAATGTAAGATGAAGTATAACATGTTGAAATGATACCAACTTAATCTCATCCTATCAGCACACAATCCATCACCCAGTAGACTATGAGCCTGAATAAAATATTTTTTTTAAAAAAATCTATATCTCACAAGCAAGCTGTCTCAACTTATAGCTATATATCAAAGTCTAACAAATATAGTTTTCTACTAACTTGATAAATACTGAGAAAGGCAAGAATAATTACTTTATAACACTAAAATTAAACTCTAAGAACGTTTACTTAAATATTTTATATTACATGGAAAATTAGGTGCAAATGTCAAGTATGTGTATTTTTTAAAATTTATTTTTAGTTCAAAAATTATAATTGTATATACTTGAGTACAGTGTGATGTTTTGATCTCTGTATGCTTCACAGAATGATTCAATCAAGCAAATTCACATATTTGCTTACCAACTTATTTTTTTTTTGTGGTGAGAATGCTAAAAATCTATTTTTTAATAATATAAAATATACAACAGTATTTTTAACTGTGGTCACTACGCAGTGCAATATATGTGTGTTTTAAAATAGTCTTGGTTTCACAGGAACTGAAAAAATAGACTCTTATCACAGCATAATGATGTTTTGTATATGCCTGTATTCACTAATAAATGAAAAGTTAAATGATGTTTTTATACAAATTTCTAAATAATGAAAGTTTCAGTATGCCATTAAACCTGATTAAATTAGGTTGTACATCTCGACAGTCAAGGCTGTTATAACTTTGAGAACATAGAATTTTCATGTTAAATATTCTGAAAGTCTAAATTCTCTGGAACTACTAAATGACAATTATCTGCAAAACATAAGCCATAATTATACTCAGTAATCATTATGAAATAATTATCTCACATGGAACCATTTTTTAATCTCAAATTGTCACAATGGATTACATTTAGTTTCTTGACCCACTGACCCTGCTAACAAGAGCCATTTTTATTTTTATTATAGGTACCTTTTATATTTAATAGATGTTGCTATCGTTTATCTGCAAATGTATTGAAAGTGCTTAGATATCAAATTTAACATAGCTATCTTTATGTTCATTGTCATTTGGATCAAGAAAAACAGCAAGGGTATTGCTTAGATTCTTAAAACAGGAGATTTTGAAAGAATCTAAACATATTTTCACATACTGTTTCTGTTTTGTTTGCTTTCATAATTACCAGGAGTTACATTTTAGTTGAAATATTATAAAGAAATAAAGAAAGCAGCTTGCAAGCCAAATGTTTCCACAGAGAATAGAAATTCAATTATTTTTTGAAAAAGAAAACTATCGTGAACATACTAACGAATTTACAGGCATAAACAACTGAAAAAGTGAGCTTAAAGTGGACATTGGGACTATCAGGACATAACACTGAGTTACATGTTATTTGCTCTTTTCTCAAAAGAGAAAAACATAGTATTTTTAAAAGATTGGAATTAAAGATTTTCTGTTACTTTAACAGCACAGCAGGAAATACTGTAAGAAATCTGAGGTTACAATTGATCCTACACCACATATAGGGGATATCGGAGTGGTTTTCCTACCAGGTATACTACAAGTCAGCCACAGATTCTCTTTCAATATGCCTGAGCATAACTTCACTGCCTCCTGGGTAATACACGAAAATATGACCTAATTAGTTTGAATGTGCTGAAATAATTTTAGGTGAATTATTAGCCCCTTTTTCTCATATCTGTGGTCAGAAATATGAAGGTTGTAGATTTTGCAATGAATTAGCTTTTTCTGTTTGTCTCAACTGAGTCTTGCTTTATGACAGAAATCAGAATCATCCACAATGTTTATGTCCCCCAACACATTCTAACCATTCTACCCAAGAATATTACATATGTTGGTATATGAATAGAGGAAGAGGAATATAAATGACATATGTGAAGAGAATAAGAAAAAAAGAAAGAAAAGAGAGAAGTTGAATGTTAGAAATAAAAATCCAAAGGAGGCTCTAAAGGTATGTCCTTCATCTCAATAATAAATAACTAGTATTAAAATAATTAAATGAAAATTTAGTATACTCTCAATTTATTCAGAAACCAATGCATTGATTTTTACTTCTCTCTATAATGTGTTTATATATTAACTAATAATTTGATTACTTCTTTCATTCACATCTACTCAATTATTATCCATAAAATT
>NW_012104810.1:1908586-1937812 GCF_000951045.1 Mandrillus leucophaeus | reverse complement strand
GCACGGCTAGTTTTTTTGTATTTTTTTTTAGTAGAGACAGGGTTTCACCGTGTTAACCAGGAGAGTCTCAATCTCCTGACCTTGTGATCTGCCTGCCCCGGCCTCCCAAAGTGCTAGGATTACAGGCGTGATCCACTACGCCCAGCCAGAAGTGGTCTTGATTAACATAGTTACAGATAAAGCATACTGGTCAATATGATCAGGTTGTCTTATAATCTCTCACAAGTGATCTACAATCCATTATTGTCATTTGAATCATTTTTTATGTCAGTTTTTTCTTCTATTAAATATATGAAAAATAGAAAAGTAATTAACACTTAGTAGAAACAACACAAAGAAATGCAACAACAGGAACTACGTGTGAACTAAAGATTGTTTAAAGTCTTTTACAAAAATTCAGAGAATAAAATGAGTGATAAATTTAAGTGTTTTAATCTCACCTGAAAGCTCACTCTAATTGACCTTTAAATAAGCCTTTGAGCATTAATATATCTTAAGTTGTATTCATCACCATATTTATATAATCAAACCAAAGAAAATAAATCAAAATAAATCTTGCTGATTCTGAAATTTTTAGATTTCCTTCCAAAAATCAAATAAGTTTTTCTGTTTGGAATGTATTTTGCTAGCACCATAATAAATATGTTTAAACAATGTTTATAGGATATATTTTAATCTCAACTTATCAATTATAACACAATAATAAATAACCATCTGATAAAATAGATTATTTGAAAGTTTTGTAATAGTTAAATATATTTAAGTCTATTTAGACTCAAGATTGCCAAAACTAAATGAAATCGAGACAAATGAGAACAAGAAAAGGCTACTTATTCAGACCTTGCTATAGCAGGGAAATCAGCTACCACCACTTGATTTTGGTATATAGCAGAATAAAGAAAGAAAGCCTCAGGTATGCCCTGATGGGAAGCTGTTGACATAGACGAGTTGTAGGCAGACTAGCAGAAGTGGGGCATCCCTGTAATTGGGTTTCTCTGGTTAGTCCTGTTTTAAATAAGAGCAAATATTAGGGAAGCTGACAAGTACTAAGAGCTTATTGTTATAAGGATTATTGTTTGTCTTCCTAAATTGGTTGTCTGAGATAATCGTCTGGCTTCCTGGACTAGTTACTATAGACAGTAGGATAGCTTTTGCAGGTGGTTTCTGGAGATAGGATGTTGGCTTCCTGGGTTAGTTGCTGCAGGTCGTGGGTGTGGATTCTATTTTTATAT
Organism: Mandrillus leucophaeus; assembly: GCF_000951045.1. NCBI lineage: Eukaryota > Metazoa > Chordata > Mammalia > Primates > Cercopithecidae > Mandrillus > Mandrillus leucophaeus. The sequence continues at coordinate 1,936,580 of NW_012104810.1, read as the reverse complement.
ATAGTCTTACCCTTATCCATTTACATATTCAGTCACATCTTAAATATTTATGTGCACCTAACTTTCATTGAAATATACTTTTTTACAGAAAGAAGAAGCATTAGACTATGTGAAATTTCTATCATTTGAAAAAAATTCCAAATATAATTATAAGCATTAAATGTTTTCCTTGAGTCTCATTTCAATTAGTATTTAATTTTGTTATGAGCAATATTCAGAAAATCTAACTTCAAGATTAATTTTCACAAAGTTCATATAGGCTTTGAAAGAGTTAAAGAGATGTCTTCATTCTTAATAAAAACTTAATATACAGCACTATAACTCTATTGAAAAAATAGATTAATGAAACAGACAAGATTTAAGCATTTTTAAAATAATTTGATTAACTTACATGTTTTCAAAGTTTGTCTAAATCATTGCAGACATTAGAAATTTATTCATATTCCTTATTCATTCTCTCAGTCATTTCATACATAATAATAAACACATAGATTCTGAGCAGTTACAAAGTGTTAGGCACTTAACTAAATACCACTGTAGAGTGAGAGACAGTATGCAGAACAGTAAAGACCTTGGATCCTGGAACCAGACTGGAATGATTTTGAAGAGACTGGGCAAGATTATTTAAATAATTTATTACTCAGTTTCAGCATCTATAAAATGAGGAAAGCTTATTTTGTTGTTTTGTTACTTATATAACATATACTAGATATTATGTCTAACATTTAGATAACTGCATAGTAAGATTAAACTTTATTCATTTTTTATTTAACTTTTATTTTAAGTTCAGAAGTACATGTGCAGGTTTCTTATACAGGTACATTTATGTCATGGTGTGCTTTTTTGCAAAGATTATTTCATCACTCAGGTATTAAGCCTAGTACCCACTTGATATTTCTCCTGTTCCTCTCCCTCCTCCAACACTCCACCCTCTGACAGGCCTCAGTGTGTGCCATTGCCCTCTTGTGTATCTGTGTGTTCTCATCATTTAGCTCCCCCTTATAAGTGAGAACATGCAATATTTGGTCTCCTACTCCTGCATTAGTTTGCTAAGGATAATGACCTTGAGCTCCATCTGTGTCTCTGTAAAGGACATAATTTCTTTTATATGGCTGAATAGTATTCCATGGTGTATAAGGTTTAAGTATTTTTTCAGGATCCTGGAAATCTCATGGATGTTTTTAAGCAACAGTATGTTACAGAAACAAGATAGTTGACAAAGTCTGAAGAATATCAATCTCCTTTGTAAAATAGTTATAAAACAGACTGATGAAGATGAGCATATTTCATTCCAAATGAAACAGCTGAAATGTTAACTAGAAAAAAAATCCCAATGGAAGTAAAATAAAATAAAAAAGGAGATGAGGGATACATGTTAGAATGAATCAGTAAGACTTTCAATTCTCGTTAAGGGTGTATTTAAATATATTTGTGAATAAAAAACATTTTAATCTCAACGAACTGGAAGAAAATATATCAATATTTAGCTTTCAGAACAATTTTTAGGTGAAAATTTCTCTCAATTAATATTACATTTTCTATATGTAGATTGATCAGTATAAATATTTCTATATACATTTTACATTAATATATTAATGTGGTAATACATTAATAAAATTAATACATTAATTTTCAACTCATTAAATTTAACTAAAATATAGTTAAAATTGGAAAAAAAATTTTTATTGACAATTTATAATGATCAGATTGAGTAATAATCATTGAAAAAAATTATATAGATATTAACTTTAATTTGTGAATGGCTTATTTTCTTAGCAGTTATTTTACTAATACTTTATGCATTTTGAAAATTTTTCCGCCATATTTAATGCTTTAAATTTATTTTCACTATGTGTATTTCTGTAAGTCGAGCTTCTAGAATTGCAACTTAACTGCAAATAATAAAATTATTGGAAGTTTTGTTTTTCTTTTAAAGCACATTTCATGTTCATGGTTCAATTTGTACAGAAAATGAGAGACAAATATAAAATAGAATAACATTGAATTTTCCAGTGTTAATTTTGAAATCATTTTATTGTCTGAAATGGCAATAATATTCACTTTGCTGGACTGTCTAACTATTTCCATTACATATATAATATAAAAGAGGAGTAAATATTTGAAAATAAAATATTTTTTCCTCTTACTAGATATCTATTAAAATTGAACTGTTTAATTTTAATTATAATTAAAATATATAATTAAATGATTTTCATTAATATTATAGAGTATAATATTACCATAAGTAATTTTCATAATATTGACTCAGCTGCTCTATTTAATGATAATATTGGAAAAGCTTACAATGAATAAAAATTACTTCTTTTATGGGGTTAAATTATAGATAGAATCTGTAAAACTCCAACCATTGTCAAAAGCATTGGGTGCTAGATTTTAATAGACTCTTTATAAAAATTTTAGAGAGTCTGTCATCTCTAATGCTTTGTCACCAGTCCAGCTGCCTTCTAGACATCTCATAAAGAGATGTTTAAATGCAGAACTCATAAGGACTTCATGGTACACATTCTAACAACTAAACTCACACTGATCCAGAAATAAAAAGAATTCAATGACTAATGCAACTTAAAAGCCCAAGGATAAAATTAACTTCAGCCCTAGTTGGATCCAGGAAATTAAATATATTATTATTTCGGTTTCTTCATCTCTGCGTTGGCTTTATTCTCAGGCAAGTTATTTTTATAATGGTGACTCCCCATTAATGCTATGTTAATATCTTACCTCTTTACCTTGGAAAATAGAACTGTATTTTCTCAGTAGTTAAAAAAAAATCACTTAAACATATTGGGTCAGTTATCCATCCTTGAAGTAATCTCTATGATTCATGCGGTAGAAAATGTAATTGTCCAAGACTAGGTAATATGACCACCAGAAAGCTGCTCTGTGTGTAGCGGGTGGTGGATTGTTGTCAAATCACGTGAAGTGACTGGGACATCAGTGGCTTAGGTTAGCAAGATATTAATATGAACTATACATGAAAGGACAAAAACCTGACTGGAACGCAATTTTTGTAAAGGAGTAATTTATTTTATGTAAAGTATTTTTTTGCGTTTTAAATTTAATAATGTCTTCAAACCTTTATGATGGTAAACTCATGCTAATATTTTATAATATATAAATTAAACACTTTAGGCTTTAATAAATAAATGAATAAATAGAAACAAAAATAAATATTGACAATGTATTCATATTTATATAGACAATGTATATAGACAATATGTTTATTGTCTGTATTTTAAAGGCAGATAAAAGTTTCAATAATTCTAGGATAAATACTATCAATATTATGTCATGGGAATTCAATGGTAGTGTATTACATTATACAAAGTTTTCTGTTTTTTACTCACAGCCAAGAAAATAAGTTTTCTCACCACAATTCAATAGTGGGTATAATGTTCATCATGTCAAATTGGAATCTATTATGAACTAAAGAGAAATAACGAAAAGTTAATGCAATAAACAAAAACAACTAAGAATCATGACATTATTTTTCACAATTCAAAATAACTCCTTTTGCTTTGAAAAATGTTTTCTATGAATTTCAAGACAAAGATGAACATTTGTACATGTATGTGAGAAGTGAATATGTTAATTAAGTTAATTTATAGTACTTTTTTCTGTAACTGGTTACTTAGAAAATACAAGAACTCTTTTAATATGGTTGAAAAAGCAGACCTAAATCAGAGAAATGATGAAATGGTATCTAGGCAGGACCAGTGATCCAATATAAACCAGAGGCAGGAAATTAGAAAAAGAAGGGCAGCTAAAAGAATCTTTTAAATTTAATATTTAATGATTAGATAAATAGATATTTGTAATACTATAAGAGTGCAGAAAATAGTTACTATAAAACACTGTTATATTTTCTATGTCATAGTTCTGAAATTATTTTCTTCAAATGATGACTATCTATATATTATATACACACATTTAATGTGATAATACAAGTTAAAACAATAAAATTTGTGATAAATTATTTTAAAGTAATCCAAGTTTCATACAAATGACTTATATTAATCATGTATGCTCTGGCTCACTACTCACTACTTTCTTCATTAACTTGTGTGACCCCCTGTATACAGATTATATGCCATACTATGTAATGACTATTGTGGAGGCCATCACTACTGGTCATCAGGATTTTGGCTCTTCATTCTGGCCACACAGTGTCTTGAAGTTAGCTGTGAATATCTGATTTGTTTCATGGTCATTGCAATGTGAACAAAAGTAGTGTGTGTCACTTGGGGGTGGAAGCTCTTGATACCTGATAAGTGATCCTTCATGCTCTCTTACCCAGCTGTGATGAATCCTGAAACCTTGTACTGCAATGCCAGCAGCTTCCATCACCCGTATTGGTAACAATAAATTGACCTCTCCTTTAGGTCTGCACTGGACTTGTGGAATGAAGAGGTAATGAACCTTCATTGCTTTAAGCCATTGAGAATTTGGGATTGTTTGTTACAACAAGGAATTTTAATTTATTCTAATACAACTATGGATAGTTTATCTGGTAATTTTATTCTTAAATTTATTGGGTGATTAGCTTAGCTTTGCACAGAAACTTCAAAGATAGAGCTGAAGATATGTAAATAAATAATTGTATTATGGTTATTAAAGTAAGAGATATAAGAACACATTGTCAACATTCACAAAATTTGTAGTCTAGTGAGTGCTGGATTGCAAAGAGAAGCACAAATCAGATGAGAGAGCGTACAAAAAAAGTAATTATACTGGGAAGAAAATTTTATAAGGAACTTACCGTTTTTTGTGTGTGTGTTTGTTTGTTTGTTTTTGTTTGTTTGTTTTTTTGAGACGGAGTCTCGCTCTGTCGCCCAGGCTGGAGTGCAGTGGCCGGATCTCAGCTCACTGCAAGCTCCGCCTCCCGGGTTTACGCCATTCTCCTGCCTCAGCCCCCCGAGTAGCTGGGACTACAGGCACCCGCCACCTCGCCCGGCTAGTTTTTTGTATTTTGTTTAGTAGAGACGGGGTTTCACAGTGTTAGCCAGGATGCTCTCGATCTCCTGACCTCGTGATCCACCCGTCTCGGCCTCCCAAAGTGCTGGGATTACCGTTTTAACTAGGACTCGAAGGACAAGGATACCAATACTAATAAATCCTAAGAGACTTTATTGTTATATAAATATAAAATATGAGCTCATGGTTCCCTTTCGACTATTTAAATTACGATTTTTTTGTATATATAACCTTATAAATTATGTTTGAAATTGCTATTTTTGCACTTTGAATAGTACTTAATAAAAACAAAAGTAGTACAGAAATTGCAGAATATATATTACGTTGCATTTGCCATCTATATGTATCAAAGAAGATAGAGACTCATATGTACATCAAGAGAAACACATTTCAAAACTTTAATATAATTCATTTTTTTTTCAGTTTGTTCACCTCTAAGATTCCTAAGGAAAGCAATTTTTCCATTGCTGTGTGACTTTTTAAAGTACTAGGGATTACTTAAAATATTGATTACTGAATAGCAGGGCAGATATATTGCAAAGTATTAAGTTATGTTTAGGAAAAGATTAATTTGTGATTTAGCATTCAAAGGTAATGTGGCATCAATATAATACACAGATCTTGAGATATTTCCATATGGAATTCAGTGATTCTGAATAGTTTGAGTAGGATTGAGTAATGATAAATTAATCTAATTTTAATTGATATTCATTTAAACATAATATGTTGGAGATCAGGTAAGTTTGTGCATGAGAGTGAATAGGGGTTTTGCATTTTTGGCTTAGTCAAAGTGGCATCTCGTCATGGAACAATATAAGTAACATTTATTTACTTTCACATTCAATATCATAAAGCTTGACCTTTTTTTGCTTATAATCATACCAGCTAGGAATGTAGCTGCCTCCAATAAAACTCACCATCAGGTCTTTCAATGGTTTTAAACAGTTGTACACAAATTCATTGATGCATGTAGCTTCAAGATGTGAAATTTTGTTTTCATCCCTATGAGTATGGGCTGGACTTAGTGGCATGTGTTTGGTACCTAGAATACAGTGAACATGATACAATTTCACTTCTGAAATTAGATTTTTCCATCACTTTGACTTCCACCTTAAGTGTTCTCCAGCACACACTCAAATCATTAGCTGCCATGTGATAAAAATACTTGAATAATCTATGGAAAAACTTACATGGCAAAGAATTAAGGCTGTAACAACCATGTGAGTAAGTTTGGAATTACATATTCTAAGACCTTTTAACAGCCATGTGAATGAGCTTATAAGCAGATCCTCCAGCCTGAATCAAGCCCTGCGATATTAATAAATTTAGCCCAGGACCACAGCTTGTCTCTGGCTTTTTGAGATATCCTGAGCCAAATATACCCAGCTAAGCCATTCCCAGATTCCTGAATCACATAGTCTGTGAAATACTAAGTCTTTGTTGTTTTAAACCACTAAATTTGAGATAATTTATCATGCAGCAATACATGCAATACATGACCAATACAGATATCACAGTGATTTAACTACCATATAAAACACACCTATGACTAAAATGAACTTTAGAAGATCCCTGGTTATGACCATTTTAGGATAGGTCCAACTGAACCCTGGTTCATTGTAGATGCTGTAGTCATCCCTGACAAAATTGTAATAAGGGGATTATGTTAGAAATTTCTTCTCCTTTGCTGCCTTCAAGCATAGCATATATATTTCTATTTGTTTTACACATTGTAATTTTAAATAAGCTTGTGTGTAAAAAGCTAGAGTTGAAAACTTTAATCTGTTCATTTTAAAGATGAGGAAAGAGGTATTCCAGAAAGTTTAAGTGGTTTACTTATTGTTATTACTTAATTATATTTAGGAGAACTGAATCCAAAATGCAGGTTCATTGCTTACCCAGAGTATGTTTATTCAACATAAAACTGAAATTACCACATTTTCTTAAATGTTATGTATAAATGATCAAGTTGTGCTCTATCATTTGTCAACTTTAAACAGCAAGCACTAGATATTTTCAATAAGAAATTATTTTCTCTCATCATTTATGGGCTACTGTGATAAGAACAGCAAGGGATCTGTATTAGTCCAGTTGAGGTTTAATTGACTCACAGCTCTGCATGGCTGGAAAGGCCTCAGGAAACTTACAATTACAGCAGAAGGTAAAGGGGAAATAAGGCACATCTTACATGGTGGCAGAAGAGACAGCAAAAGAGAGAGAAAGAGAGATAGAGAGAGAAAGAGAGAGAGGAGGAGAAGAAAAAGAACTGTCAAACACTTTTTTTTTTTATTAGTCACCATAATAAATTGGAATTTATTACAGGGATGCAAGGGTGATTCAACATATTTAAATCAATAAATGTGATACATCACATCAACAGAATCAAGAACCAGCAATACATAATCACTTTAATAAACGCACAAAAATCATTTGATAAAATTCAACACCTTCTCATGATTAAAAACTCTCAACCAATTAGGTGTAGTAAAGATCTATTGTAAAGATCTATGTAATACAGGCCCTATGTGGCAAACCCACAGCCAACATCCTGAATGGGCAAAAGTTGAAAGCTTTTCTTTGAAGTTCAGGAATAAGAAACTACTTTCAGTCAACATAATACTAGAAGTCCTAGACAGGGCAACCAAGCAAGAGAAAGAAACAAAGTGCATCCAAATTGAGAAGGAGGAAATTAAATTGTCCCTGTTTGCAGAATACATGATTTAATATATTCAAAACACTATAGATTCTACCAAAAAAACTATTAAAACTAGTAAGGCCGGGCGAGGTGGCTCACGCCTATAATCTCAGCACTGTGGGAGGCTAAGGCAGGCGGATCACAAAGTCAGGAGATCCAGACCATCCTGGCTAACACAGTGAAACCCTGTCTCTATAAAAATACAAAAAGTCAGCTGGACGTGGCGGCATTCGCCTGTAGTCCCAGCTGCTGGAGAGGCTGAGGCGTGAACTGTCAAAAACTTTTAAACCATCAGATCTCATGAGAACTCACTTCCTGTCATGGGAACAGTATGAGGGAAACTGTCCTCATGATTCAATCACCTCCCCACCAGGTCCCTCCCTTGCCACATGAGAATTGCAATTCAAGACGAGATTTGGGTACAGACATGGAGCCAAACCATGTTATTCCACCCCTGGCCCCAACCAAATCTCATGTCCTCTTACATTTCAAAACCAATCATGCCTTCCCAACTGGTACCCCAAACTCCTTAAGCATTAACTCAGAAGTTCACAATCCAAACTCTCATGTGAGACAAGGCAAGTCCCTTCCACCTAGGAGCCTGTAAAATCAAAAGCAAGTTAGTAACTTCCAAGATACAATGGGGGTATAGGCATTGGATAAATGTTCCCATTCCAAATGGGAGAATTTGGCCAATACAAAGGAGTTACTGGCTTGATGAAAGTCCAAAATCCAGTGGGGCAGCAATTAAATCTTAAAGCTCCAAAATGATCTCCTTTGATTCCATGTCTCACACTTAGGCATGCTGATACAAGGAGTGAACTCCTAGGGACTTGGGCAGCTCTGCCCCTGTGGTTTTTCAGGGTACATACCCCATGACTGCTTTCACAGGCTGGCATTGAGTGTCTGCTGTCTTTCCAAGTGCACAGTGCAAGCTGTCAATGGATCTACCTTTCTGGTGTATGGAGGATGGTGGCCATCTTTTCACAGCTCCACTAGGCACTGCCCCAATGGGCACTCATTGTCAGGGCTCCAACCACATATTTCCCCTCTGTATTGCCCTAGTAGAGTTTCTCCATGAGGGCTCTGCCCCTGCAGCAGACCTGCTTGGCTATTGAGGCCTTTCCATACATCCTCTGAAATCTAGGCAGAGGTTCCCAAAGATCACCTCTTGTCTTTTGCATGCCCACAGGCCCAACACCACTTGGAAGCTGCCAGTGCTTGGGGCTTGTACCCTCTGAAGCAACGACCTGAGATGTACTTTTGCCTGTTTTAGCCATGGCTGGAGTTGTAGCAGCAGGGATTCAGGGCACCATGTCCTGAGGCTGCACAGAGCAGCCAGGCCCTGGGCCTGACCCACAAAACCATTTTTTCCCTCTTAGGCCTCCAGGCCTGTGATGGGTGGGGATGCCACAGAGATCTTTCATATAACCTGGAGACATTTTTCCCATTATCTTAACATTCAGCTCCTCATTACTTATGCAGATTTCTGCATCTGACTTGAATTTCTCCCTAGACTATGGTTTTTTCATTTCTACTGTATGGTCGGGCTGCAAATATTTCAAACTTTTATGCTCTGCTTTCCTTTTAAACAAAATTTCCAGCTTCAGATAACCTCTTTGTTTACACATATGGGACTACACTTTCAGAAAATGTCAGGTTACCTCTAGAACACTTTGCTGCTTAGAAATTTCTTCCAACTGATACCCTAAATAATCTCTCAAGTTCAAAGTTCCACAGATCTCTAGGGTGGGGTCAAAATGTCACCAGTTTATTTGCTAAAGTATAGCAAGAGTGACTTTTTACTCTGGTTCCCAATAAGTTCCTCATCTCCATCTGAGACCACCTCAGCCTGGACTTCATGGTCAATATCATAGCAGCATGTTGGTCAAAACCATTCAACAAGTCTCTAGGAAGTTCTAAACTTTTCCACATATTCCTGTCTTCTTCTGAACCCTCCAAACTATTCCAACCTCTGCCTGTTACCCAGTTCCAAAGTCGCTTCCACATATTCAGTTTATCCTTATAGCAGTACCCTACTCCTGGTACCAATTTCTGTATTAGTCTGTTTTCACACTGCTGCGAAGAACTGCCTGGCACTTGGTAATTTTTAAAGAAAAGAAGTTTAATTGACTCAGAGTTCTGCATGGCTGGGATGGCCTTAAGAAACTTACAATAATGAGAGAAGGCAAAGGGGAAGTAAGGTTCATCTTACTTGGCAGCAGTATTGGGGGTGGGGAGATCTTCCAAACATTTTTAAACCATCCCATCTCATGAGAACTCACTCACTAGCATGAGAACAGCATAGGGGAAACCACTCCTACGATTCCGTCACCTTCCACCAGGTTCCTCCCTTGATACATGGGGATTACAATTTGAGATGAGATTTAGAGAGGGGACACAGAACAAAACCATATCAGGATCTGAGTTCAGAATCCATGACTAATTACTTGCCCTTGAGTAAACGACTTAATCTCTTCTAACTTGTGTTGTTTTTAAAATAGGGAAAATAATATACATTTCTTGACATAGTGTTGGATACTTAATATAACTTCATTTATAATTGGATTAGCAACGTATATTTTGGTACTTTTCAAAGTATCAAGTATAAAAAACTGTTTATTTTTATTGTTTTAGGAAAGCAATTGAGTATTTTTATAGCCTTACATAACTTGTATATTGTTATTACAATTAATATTTTTATCTCACCAGTATGAAACTCAAAGAAAGATCATATCACTTTTTTAATGCTCATGTATTTATTCATTCAACAAATATTTTTGGAATATAAGCTAATAACCAGATTCAGTTCAAGGAGCTGAGGTGAGACTAGCAATGAACAAATGCAAGTAAGTGGTTTGATTTTTTCCTTTTAAAGTTTTAAAATTCTGTTTACTTGTCTTATGGGCACTCTTGCCTGTTTCTCTCATGAAGTACTATACCATACTATACTTAGTGGGAGGAACAGGGAAGAGTGCCCATAGGACAAGGAAAGAATATCTGAAGTTAGGTCTAATAATTACCCCTAACATTTGTCATTTTAATGCTGTTGTTGCCATATGCTATTGCTGCCATAAATAGAAAGTTTTCACAAGTCCCTACTTTATTATTTATTCTAGTAATGACCAAGTTAGTGAGGTCAGCATATTTCCTCATGGGGAAGAGGGAAGAGGAGGAGGCCTTTCTCTTTACGGTAACATTTAAGCCTTGTGCAGTCATTAGATGATACTTTAAATAATGTCATATTTTATTTTTCAGCTTTTTATTTACATTTCTACAGCATGCTCAGTAATGTCAGGATAGCCAGAGGGAAAACTATGCTGAACTCATTCACATTCTGCCACCACAACTAACTTTACTTTAAAATAATTGGCTCAGTTATTGTACCTAGGTCACCAGCAAAATCATTACTTATTCTCATGATGAGTTTCTTTATTCATTCCGGTGCCCCTTCCTGAGAGAACGCCTAATCTGAAACTATTTCAATCCATCAGTCACTATCAGTATCAGTCAATATTGCTGAAAATAAAATTATCACAATGTTTAGTGATTTAAAACATCTATTTCGTTAGCCTATAATTCTGTTGGTCTAAAATTTAAACTGGCCTCAGCAGGGCTTCTTCGTATATATGTGTGAAGTCAACAGCATATTAGTAGGTTTTCTAACTCTTAAGATGACTGATGGCTCAGATGATGGAGGTGATTGAGCCATGTACCACTTATAATCCAGTAGGTTAGCGTTGGCTTCAACTTATGTGACCGTGTAGATTTCAAAAAGATGGAGAGGAAATAGTCATAGCTTTTGAGGCTTTGGCTTAGAACCAGCTCATTGTCACTTCCACATAATTTTATTGATCAAAGTGAATGAGAAGGTGATTCCAGAATTTTAATGCAAGGAGCTACAAAATCATATTGGAAAGTAGCATGCATGTGGAAAGAGAAGTAAGTACAGCCATTGGTACAAGCAACACATGATAGCTCTTAGTTTGCTGTAATTAATCACATTACTGCTACATGCAAAATATACTCACCCACCCTAAGAACCCTGAAAGTCTTATGTAAGTGTGGTATCATGTTCAAAGTCCAAAATCTTGGTATTATTTCATGTTGAGATAAACTTCTAAAATGCAGCTCCTCTCTTAATTCATAAATCTGTGAATTCAAAATGCAAGCCATCTTCCCACACATTCTCAACATGTAATGAGAAAGGGAGATGCTATCACAATCCCCCCTATTCAAAAGAAGGGAGAATGGAAGGTATACAGCAATCACTCCTCCAAAACAATTCTGAAAACCTGCTAGATATACAGTTTGGCCCCCATATCCATGTGTTCTGCATTCATGAATTCAACAAACCAAGGATCAAAAATATTTAGAAAAAAATTCACAAAATTTCAAAAAAACAAAATTTACATTTGCCATTTGCCAAGTACTACATTGCCATTCAATGAATTAATATGTGTGCATTGTATTACATATTATAAGTAATCTGGAGATGATCTGAAGTATGTGGGGGGATGTGGATCATATGCACATTCTATGCTATTTTAAATAAGGTACTAGAGCTTTCGTGGATTTTGGTACCTGGGGGAGGGAGGTGGGTTCTGGAAGTAGTCCCCCAAAGGATACAAAAAGATGACTGCAATAGACCTATTTACTCCAGAAGTAGTAAATAATCCTTAACCATGACCTTGTTATACTATACAATTGGAGCCTCGGGCATTTCTTCTATACTGCTCTATAAAAGAAGCTGCCCAGTCCATTGAATAGCTTTCTCAGCCAGCTTTTTTACCTGTAAAAAGTTGGGGACCCAGAGACGTTTATGGAATTTGAACCATTTAACCTCCTGTGCCCTAGAATGGTTCTGTTTTTGCTGGTAAGCCTCCCTCAATAATACTTTGAGCTATTTCTAGATGAAATATTTGTAAAGCTATACTCACAGTTATTTTTGAGACATTTGTCTTTCTATAGCTACTTTTCATATGTCAGAGCAGGAAACTCGCATCAAAAAGAATTTAGGCTGGGTTTATCACAGCTATTATTGAAAATTTTGGAGGTTGTCAAAGTTAAAATGGAGTCATTAATGTTAAAATTATTCTTGCAAGTGGAGCCAGAAAGGCTATGAGGAGAATGTTCTTATACTTGTATGATTGATAACAAAAACTCTCACCAAAAAACTGCAAAAAACACAATCTTTTGCAAAGAGCATTGCAACCTTACTAAAAAAATACTTCTGCAAGGACATCTATTGAGCAACTGTCTGTCCAATCACGAACTGTTGTCACCCTTATTATTCATCTTTGAATCCAAAGATAACAATTTTAAAACAATTATGTAATCCTCCTCATTTTTTATTTAAAAAACCTTTGTCTTCTTTACTCTCTGAATATGTGTACAGTTTGTTATGGCAGGAGTATCCCCATTGCAGTACCCTATTTCCAAATAAGTAGTTTTTAAAAAATATTAGAGAGCCCCTTTTGTTTTTTAGGTTAACAAAATAATCACCCACATGGTCCACGTTTACCTCAAAAGGGAAACGCTTGGTGATATCTGTCCTTTCTCTCTTAGAATGTTGCTTACTTTTCTGCCCAGGTTTACCACTCTCCCAGCAGACAACTTGCATGATCTGATGATTGGGAAGTGACTTCATCTATCTCAGTCATCTTAGAAAGTAAAAATGAGACAAAAATGTCTAACTAGTATACACCTGATAACTTTTCTGGTTACTCCAACATATATTTATGATTACTTAGCATTTTAAAGAAATAATTAGAGCACATCTGTTACACAGTAGGTCATAAGTGGTATGCATAGTTGTGTTTGTTAGGTTATCTAATATCTATAATATCTTCAATCTATAACATTGAAGCTATATAAGATAATCACAAAGAGTTCTGTATTTTATACTTTAAGATTTAAAAAGTAATCATGTATTTGATTACCTAAGAGTTTTGCTTAAATTATTGGTTATAAGTGACCATTATTAAAAGATGGCATTTTTTCATAAGTATATTTAAATTGTATGTCTAATTTAAATTACCATGAATAAGTTCAGTCATGATATTGACATGCTGATATATACGATTAAAGCAAAAACATGATTTATACAATGAAAACTTAGCATACTCAGCAAATGTAGAAATAAAGTGTTTATTAGTTATTTTCTATAGCAAAATAAGATTTTGCAGTAAATATTTATATTCCTGTGGTTGTATCACTTTTTCTGTGCTTATTCAAACATAAAGGTCTAGTGTAATAGGTGTCAACTTCCACAAAATATATAAAATGCTTGTAACTTTATAACCTTGGCAATTTATTTAAGTCAGTAACTGCAATAAAATAAAGTTACCTTAAATTGTCTATTTCTCAGTCAAATACAAACTTTCATGTGTGTAAACATGTAGACCAATAATTTTCATTATATTTAAATCACTATTTTGTGTTAAAGATATTTCATACCAGTGAAAGGATATTTCTGACCATAGACTGTAGTTATTGCTTTGAAAAATGTTTAAATTTTGTCGATGTTATTCTATTTTTGTAAATAAAAATATTCTCCCATAAGAAATTCAGCCCCATCAACTCCTGCATATCCAACCATTGAGTTTGCCTAACTGAAGTCCAGATATTATGAAGCAAGATATTTCGAGAGTGGATCTTGAATTATTGCAGTAGGATACTATTTACATGTAATATATTAAAAAATATTTAGCACATACTAAACAATGTGTCAAAATAACCACTTCTGGTAGTTTCTGTTACAAAAATAGTTCTTTTCTTTGTTAGAAGAAAGTTCGTAAGTTATTAACAAGTGATGAACTCATGTGCTAAAGGAATTTAAAAACTAGTAAATTTATTTCCACTTTTTGTTCTTTCTTCTTCTTTTAATTCACAGATATTCAAAGTTAAAAAATTCACAAATATTAATTAAAATTGCAGCACTGTAGTGTAAAGGATAAGCCACTCTACAGTGGCCTTACGGACCTTGGTTCCCATCCTTACTCTCCCACTGACTTAAGGCAAATCATTTAGGCTTGCTCATGAATGCTTCTTATCATTTGTAAAATGATTACTTGGAATAGTGCATTTATAAAACTTATTTAATAGTAGTCTAATATATTGTTATTGTAAATCTACATCTTTTATATTTTTCTGAAGTATTCATTTCCTTTATTCTTAGACATTCCTTTTATATAAATATTGTTTATATTTATTCATTATTTAATTATATTAATAGATTTTTAATGAATTAACAATACTAAGGAAAGCAAACCTCCCAGAGGTGGGTTCCACTGTGTTTACTTGCTCTCTTAAAATAATTGTGATAATAGAAATAATTATTAAATTCTTATTGAACATTTGCAATATGCCATAGACTGTCCAAATAGTTTACACATATTAATTCACTGAATACAAAAACCGATGAGGTAATTATTATTATTATATTTCTTCTCTAGTTTAAAAAACTCAAGTAATAAAGTTAGGCAATTTGTTCAAGATTAGAGAAATCTAGGAAACTGTAGCAATTTTCATAAGAATGACTGAGAATTCAGTAACATTTCTTCAAAGGGAAATTTAGGTGACTCATAATAATAGAAGATGATAAAAGATATATTGTATACCTTCAGAGGAGGTTAGGTTTAAGACAGTGATGCAACTGCCACTGTATTTCCTGTAACACTGGCACTTGGAGTCCTGATTAGGACTGTGAGTAGTTAACACCATGCTGTGAGTAACAGCTTTGAAGAGGCCAAATGTAGGTATTTAGATCTGCATTAACTCTAGTCTAATAGTTCTACCATCCCAGATGCCAGACAGATGAGTGAATGAGTCTTTATATGTTTCTGGCCCCATCAACTCTTGTATGCCCAGCCTTTGAGTTTGCCCACGTAAAATTCAGATTTCATAGAGCAGAGACAAGTCTCCCTAACTGTGTCTTGTCCAAATTACTGACCCACTGCACCCATGAGCATAATAAAATACAGCCATCCCTCAGTGAATGTAGGGGATTGGTCCCAGGACCTCTGCTGTATACCATAATCCATGCATACTCAAATCCCTCAGTTGACTCTGTGAAACTCAATACACAAAATATAAAAAAAGTTGATCTTCTGCATAATCAGCTTTCATATCCCTCTAATACAGTATTTTTGATCCATAGCTAGGTTAAAATATCTGCATATAAGTTGACCAAGACAGCTGAAACTGGTGTTGTTCATGGGTCAATTGTAATTGCCTTAAACAGATAAATTTTAAAGTATATGTTACACAGTAGTAGAAACTGGAACAGGAAGAGTCAGAATTTCCACACAGGTAGTCTAGCTCCAGAAGTTATGCTCTTAACAGCTACTGTATGGAATATAATACCAGAAAAAGTCTGCAAAGTTAAAGAATATTTTATAAGTTTATTCAGAGTTTTGGATATCAGATGTGTATCAGATGTGCCATTATGCTTAAGCATCATCTACTGGATCACAGCCCAAAGCTTCAACACCAAAAATACATTGCTAATATAACCCCAACCCAGCCTGTGAAACCAAGGACAATAATACAGCTACAAATAAAGACCCTGCACAAAGCCTCACACTCTGAAAACACTGATAAAAGAAGTCTAATAACTGTGCTCAATTTACACTTCATTTAAAGGAACACCAGCACATAAAGATGAGAAAGTATCAGCATAGGAACTTCGGCAACACAAAAAGCCAGAATACCTTTTTCCTCCAAATGACTGAAGTAGTTTCCCAGCAATGATTCTTAACCTGGCTGAAATGGGTGAAATGACAGAAACAGAATTCAGAACATAGGAACAAAGATCATTGAGATTCAGGAGAAAGTTGAACTCAATGCAAGAAATCTAAGGTTTACAATAAAATGATACAGGAGGTAACAGATAAACGGTCATTATTAAAAAGCTGTATAAATGATCATATATAGCTCAAAAACACATTACAAGAATTTAATGATGCAATCATGAGTATTAACAGCAGAATAGATCAAGCTGAGAAAAGCACATCAGAGCTTGAAGACTGGATGTCTAAGACAGACAAAAATAAAGAAAAAAGAACAAATAAAATCTGTAGAAATATGGAATTATATTAAGAGACCAAAGCTAGGACTCATGGGCATCCCTGAAAAAGACAGGGAGAAAGCAAGCAACATTAAAAACATATCTCAGGTTGTTATTCATGAAAACTTTCCCAACCTTGCTAGAGAGGCTAACATTTATTTTTGAGAAATGCAGAGTACCCCTGTGAGACACAGCACAAGACGACCATCCCAAAGCAAATATTCATCAGATTTTCCAAGGTAAAAATAAAGAAAAAATGTCAAAGGCAGCTAAAGAGAAGGGGTAAGTCACTCAACCAAAGAGAACCCCATCAGGCTAACAGTGGACCTTTCCACAGAAAGCCTACAACCAGAAGATATTGGGGGCCTATATTCAGTATTTTTAAAGATAAGAATTTCTAACCAAGAATTTTATATCCTGCCAAACTAAGCTTCGTACAATAAGGAATAGTAAGATCTTTTTCAGATACGCAAATCTGAGAGAATTTGTTACCACTAGATCTGTCTTACAAGAGGCCCTGAAGGAAGTGCTACATAAGGAAAGGAAAGACCCTTACCATGCACTACAACAACACACTTAACTTCACAGACCAGTAACATTAAAAAGCAACCACACAAACAAGTCTGCATAATAACCAGCTAATAAGACAATGACAGAATTAAAGTCACACATATCAATACTAATCTTGAATGTAAATGGGTTAAATACCCCAATTAAATAAGACAGAGTGGCAAGTTAGATAAAAAAGCAAGGCCCGGTGGTATGTTGTCTTCATGAGATCCATCTCACATGCCATAACACACATAGATTCAAAATAATAGGATGGAAAAACATCTACCAAGTATATTAGTCTATTCTCATACTGCTAAAAAGAAATACCTGAGACTGAGCAGTTTATGGAGAAAAGAGATTGAATTAACTCAAAGTTTGGCAGGCTGTTTAAGAAGCATGGATGGTGAGACCTTAGGAAACATACAATCATGATGAAAGGTGAAGTGGAACCAGGCACAATATTCACATGGTGGAGCTGGAGAGAGACAGTGAAGGGGGAGGTTTTGCACACTTTTAAATAATCAGATCTTGTGAGAACTCTATCATGAAAACAGCAAAGGCGGAAGTCCATCCCCATGATTCAGTCACCTTCCACCAGGCCTCTCCTTCAACACTTGGAACAATTCAACATGAGATGTGGTTGGGGATACAGAGCCAAAGCATATCACCCAACAAATGAAAAAGAGAAAAAAGCTATGGTTGCTATCCTAATTTCAGACAACACAGACTTTAAACTAGCAGGTATAAAAGAGACAAAGATAGGCATTACATAACAGTATGGGGGTCAATTCAACAAAAGATCTAACTATTATAAATATATATGCACGAAACACAGGAGCACCAAGATTTATAAAGAAACTTCTGAAAGACCTATGAAGAGAGTTAGATTACCAAACAAAAATAGTGGGAGATTTCAACACCCTACTGACAGTATTACACAAATCATCAGGCAAAAAAATTTAAAAAAATAAAAATAAAAATTCATGAGCTGAACTCAATACTTGACCACATGGACCAAATGAAAATCTACAGAAATTTCCACCCTAAAACAACAGAATATATATTATCCCCTCTGCTACATGACACATACTCTAAAATTGACCACACAATTGGCCACACAACAATCCTCAGGAAATTAAAAAAACAAAAACAAAAACAAAATGAAACAAAAAAACGAGATTATACCAGTGACATTCTCAGACCATGGTGCAATAAAAGTAGAAATCAATACCAAGAAAATTGCTCAAAACTATACCATTGCTTAAAAATTAAACAATCTTCTCTTGAATGACTTTTGGGTAAGTAAGCACTGTATTAGTCTGTTTTCACACTGCTGATAAAGACATACGCAAGAATGAGCAATTTACAAAAGAAAGAGGTTTCATTGACTTACAATTCCACATGGTTGGGGAGGGCTCACAATCATGGTGGAAGGCAAGGGGAGTAAGTTATGTCTTACAGGGATGGCAGCAAGCAAAGAACCCTTTATAGAACCATCAGATCTCTCAAGACTTATTCACCATTACGAGAACAGCATGGGAAAACCTGCCCCCATGATTAAATTACCTCCCACCAAGTCCCTCCCACAAAAGGTGAGAATCAAAGATAAGATTTGGGTGGGGACACAGTCGAATCATTTCAAGAACATTAAGGCAGAAACATTGCATGTAGTGAAATCAAATACACAATATGCCAGAATCTCTCAGGACACAGCTAAGGCAATGTTAACTGGGAACTTTATAGCACTAAATGCCCAAATCAAAAAGTTAGGAAGATCTCAAATCAACACCTTAATATCACAAATAGAGACACTAAATAAACAAGAGCAAATTATGCCCCCAAAAGTAGCAGAAGACAAGAAATAACCAAAATCAGAAGTGAACTGAAGGAAACTGTGACATAAAACTATACAAAAGATCAAATAATCCATAAACTAGTTCTTTAAAAAAAGTTCATAAGATAGACCACTAACTACAGTAATAAAGAAAAAAACTCAGAAGATCCATATAGAAACAATTAAAAATGACAAAGTGGAATTACCAATAACACCACAGATTTTTTTTTAATCCCTATAGGCTATTATAAACACCTCTATGCACATAAACTAGAAAATACAGAAGTAATGGAAATATTCCTGGATACCTACAACCTCCCCAGAATGAAGTAGGAAGAAATTGAATCCCTGGATAAAACAATAAAAAGTTCCAGATCGAATCAGTGAAAAAGAAAAAAAAGAAAAAAAGAAAAACAAAACAAAAAACCTACTAACCAAAAAAAGCCCAGGACTAGACAGATTCACAGCCACAACATGCCAGATGTATGAAGAAGAGCTGATACGACCCTTCTGAAACTACTGCAAAAAACCAATGACATTTTTCACAGAATTCCAAAAACCAATTTTACAATTCAAATAGTACCAAAAATAAATCCGAATAGCCAAAGCAATCCTAAACAAAAAGAACAAAGCTGGAGGCATCTTCTTACCCAACCTCAAACTATACTACAAGGCTACAGTGACTGAAACAGCATGATAACTCCACAAAAACAGACACATAGACCAATGGAACAGAATAGAGATACCAGAAATAATGCCACATACCTAAAACCATTTCATCTTCAACAAAGTTGACCAAAACAAGCAATGGGGAAAAGACTCCCTATTCAATAAATCGTGCTCAGATAATTGGCTAGCCATATGCAGAAGACTGAAATTGGACCCCTTTTTATGTCATACAAACATCAACTGACAATAGCTTAAAGACTTAAATTGAAAACTTAAAACTATAAAAATTCTATAATATAATCTAATAAGTACCATTCTGGACATATGCTCTGGCAAAGATGTTATGATGAAGATGTGAAAAGCAATTGCAACAAACTAAAAATCTGTACAGTAAAAGAAACACATTTTACTCAACAGAGTAAACAGACAACTTACAGATGGGAAAAAATATTTGCAAACTATACATTCAACAAAGGTCAAATATCCAGAATCTAAATGGAAATTAAACAAATTTACAAGCAAACAAACAAACAAGCCCATTTGAAAGTGGGCAAAGGACATGAATAGCCGCTTCTCAAAAGAAGGACGTTCCCAGAGTCCTGGAGAACTTACTGAACTGAAAGAAAGGAAATAGGTTGGCTTGCTTTACCACACGCTGATTGTACAGCTATAGGGCCTTCAGAAGTAGGCAGGTAGTGGTTACAGCAGGTCTTGGGTGAGATACAGTACTATGCTGGCTTTGGGTCTGACTCAGTGCAGTCCCAGTGGTAGTAGCTACAAGGACGCTTGTGTCACCCCACCCTGATTCCAGGCAGCTCAGCAAAAAGAGGGAGAGAGAGAGAAACTGAATGACACTGTTTGAAAGAAAATAAGAGTGGAGAACAAGAGTCCTTGCCTGGTAATCAAGATAATTCTTCCAGATTTTATTCAAGAACACCAAGGTGGTACCTCTATGATTCTGCAAGAACTACAGCATTACTGGGATTGGCTTGCCCCTAAGGCAGATATGAATGCAGTGGTCAGAACTTGAATTACAGCACTTAAGTCCCATAAAACACCTATAAAGCATTCTCAAGAAGTGTGAGCACAAACTCCAACTGTGAAAAGTCTGTGAATACTCTTAAATGCCCAGACACCAACAAACATCCAAAAGTATCAATGCCGTTCATGAAATCATAACCTTACCAATTGAACTAAATAAGACACGAGGTGCCAAACCCAGAGAAACAAGAGATATGTGACCATTCAGAGAATTCAAAATACCTATTTTGAGGATATTAGAGGAAGTTCAAATAACACAGAGAAGAAATTCAAATCCTAGCAGGTAAATTTCACAAGGAATTAGAAATAATTTAAAAAATCAAGTAGAAATTCTGGAGTTGGAAAATGCAATGACATATTGAAGAAAGCACAAGAGTCTCTCGCTTTTTTTCTTAAGACAGGGTATCACTATCATCCAGGCTGGAACACAGTGGCATGGTCTTGATTCACTGCAACCTCTGCCTTCCAGGGTCAAGCAATTCGCCCACCTCAGCCTCTCAAGTAGCTGGGACTACAGGTGCATACCACCATGTCCAGCCAATTTTTGTATTTTTTTTTTTTGTAGAGATGGGATCTCTTTTTTTAAAAACAGTAATACGAAAAATGGTCAAAATTTTAAAAATGTTTGCTTATGGGTTACATATAAATTTGGGGTCAGGAATGACACCAAACAACCACAGATTTTCCACGAGGTGAAGGAGATAGTAACACCTTTTGCTTTTTGGTGGTTCAGTGTATACACACATTGTTTCACGCACAAAATTATTTAAACTATTGTATAAATTACCTTTTTGCTATGTGTAAAAATGTATGTGTAAAACTGTATATGTAAAACATAAATAAATTTTATGTTTAGACTGGGTACCATCTCCAGGATATTTCAAAATAACAAAAAAATCTGAAATCTAAGGAACTTCTAGTCTCAGTAATTTTGGATAAAGTATACTCAGCCTGTATACTCAAATGTATTAGAAATTACCAATAAATTCTCAAATTTGAGAATCTTTTTATTCCTATTAACGAGGTTTTATGGTTCCAGTTGTTCTACATCCTTGCCAACCCTTATTGTTATCAGTATTTTTAGTTTTAACTATTTTGGCGTATGTGTATTATATCTGATTTTTATTTTAATTTGCATTTCCCAAACAACTAATGATGTTGGTGATCTCTTGACATGTTCAGAAGACATTTGGATAGCTTATTTTTTAATTTTTCTGATTTCAGTAATTTCTCCCTTTTTTATCAAGCTATTTATATAATGGGCTTTTATGTGTTTTAGATATAGTGACATTTTCTGACATATGTGTTGCAAATAGTTTCACCCTGTTTGTGGTTTGACTTTTTACTTTGCATTTTTTGGTGTGTAGTGATAAAAATATGATTCTTTGTATTTGTGTCTAAAGTAAAATCTAAAACTATTGCTTAATTCCTCTAATTGCTGATAGAGTCAGATCACAACTTTCCTATGCTTTATGGTTGACTATAATCATCCTTCAGATTTGATAAGTATTTTCATTTTGGCCTACTGTTTCTTAGCTTCTGACACCTTTAATTTTTATAAAAGTTTAGCTAAAACGGACAAAAGAATGTGACATTCGGTAGATTAGAGGAACTATGGAAACCAAAAGTTTTACTTTCATTATAGGCTGTGGGAGTTGTAACATTAGCACATTTTCAGCTACATGTCATTTTATGTTAACCATTCTCTTGGAATTTTTTATATTTTAATAAAACAATGAGCATTGCTTTCCAATATAAAATGCCTACTATAGAGCTTCCTTTTCTTTCATAAATTGTTCTCAAATGTAACTCTCAAATTGATATCTGAAATTAAGTGGCTTTTATGGACTACTAAAAACTACAGTTCCTGAAATTTCAGAAGGGTAGATTTTAAGAATCCTACCAATGAATATCAATAACTCTAGATCTAAAGATAATAGAGCACTCACAAAATTTATACTACTAAAATATGTGATTTTCTACTACATTAAAACATAGGTTTAAAAATATCTGCTTAACTGAGACTTTCTTATATAAAGTCATACATCTGTCCATCTCCTGAGCTAAGAAAAAAGAAATCATGAATTTCTCTCCTAAGGAGAACTAATAATAATATTTATCCAGGTTAAGTTAAAAACACAGAAGACTTCTGTTGTTAGTCAAAGTACAGTATAATCACCACGACCTAACATTCCTGCTATTATTACTACAGTTGTGGATAAAATATAAAAAGCAACTATGAGAAAACTGAAAACTAAACTGAATCTAGCACATTGAGAGGGAAGACAAAATTTGGCAAACCTTTTTTAGGGTGACACATGAGCAGTACAGATTCAAAGCGAGCAGAAGGAATGAAATTTTAAAGACAAATTTGGAAATTATAAAACAGATAAAAAATAAAGGAATCAATCAAATCAAAAGTTGATTCTTTGAAAGATCAACAAAATTGACATAACTTTGTCTAAACTGATCAAATAAGACAAGAGAGATGACAACTTAGAAAAATTAGGAAGAATCAGAATCACTCTGACATTATCAGGGAAAGAAGAAAAATCAAGAGTATACCATGAACAATGGTATACCAACAAATTAGATAACCTAGAGGAAATCTACAGACTTCTAGAAAGATACGTGCTAACAAGACTGAAGATTCAAGATCATATAATAAAGCTTAGACACATAGTAAACAAAAAGAATGAAATCATAATAAAAAACATCCCCAAATAAAGAGCCCAGTAGCTTCACTGGAGAATTTTACCAAATATTTTTTAAAAATTTAACAATAGTCCTTCACAAACTGTTGTGAAAAAATGGAAGATGAGGGAACATTTTTTGTCTCATTTTTGAAGTCAAGCTTATCTTTATACCAAAACTAGACAAACACTTCACAAGAAACAAAACAACTGGAGATCACTGTATCTTTTGATTTAGATGCAAACATTTTCAAAATACTACTACTTTGCAAAAGGTGATACTGTATCATTTGTATTAAAAAAAATGAAACGACTCAGTTTACATTAAGTACAAGCATCAATTCTAGATAATTGAAGATCTAAATGTGAAGCACAATAATGGTTACATAAGGAAATACCTGAACAAATTAGTGGCAAGAAAATAAATCTTCCAACAGGACCAAAAATCACTGGCATAAAGAAAATGGTTAAAAGTAGGAATTTCTGTTAATTAAAGACACTATTGAGAAGGTAAAACATGAAGACACACAGACAGAAGATAGTTGACAAAAAATAAAGCCAAAAGATTAGATTATTGACAAAAACTAGAAAAGGTATTGAATACAGAATATATAAGGAATTCCTAGAAATGCGTATACAACAACAAATTTAATTGTGCTTCTCACAATCAACACATACCATAAACACAGGCACAGGCAGGCACACACACACACACACACACACACAACTTAAAACTTAGAATGATTTCCAATAATATTTGTGATCAGAATCAAAATATATTTGCTGTACTTTGGAATTATTTATAATCTGGCCCCTGACTCTGATTCCAACCTTATTTTATGCTGCTTCTCCCAAAAAATCCAGGATATTCTATTCCAAGAAGTTTGCACAGAGTGATAGTTATTCACAAAACTTTTTTTTCTAGCATTTATACTGCCCAAACTTCAGGACTTGCCTTAAGTACAACCTCTTTATAAGCTGTTTAAAAATAAGAAGAGAGGCCGGGCGCGGTGGCTCAAGCCTGTAATCCCAGCACTTTGGGAGGCCGAGACGGGCGGATCACAAGGTCAGGAGATTGAGACCATCCTGGCTAACACGGCGAAACCCCGTCTCTACCAAAAACACAAAAAATTAGCCGGGCGAGGTGGCGGCGCCTGTGGTCCCAGCTACTCGGGAGGCTGAGGCAGGAGAATGGTGGGAACCCGGGAGGCGGAGCTTGCAGTGA
This sequence comes from Mandrillus leucophaeus, assembly GCF_000951045.1. Classification (NCBI taxonomy): domain Eukaryota; kingdom Metazoa; phylum Chordata; class Mammalia; order Primates; family Cercopithecidae; genus Mandrillus; species Mandrillus leucophaeus. The sequence goes on along the minus strand of NW_012104810.1, from coordinate 1,911,809 downwards.
GCTGAGATCCGGCCACTGCACTCCAGCCTGGGCGACAGAGCGAGACTCCGTCTCAAAAATAAAAAAAATAAGAAGAGAGAAGAGAAGAAAAAAGTCAGAAATTCGAAGCACAATGATTATGCTTATTGTTTCTGGCTTGAAGAGACCCTATACAACATGCAAAGTATGACAAGGAAATGAAATTTCAACAACCTGAATAAGCCCGGAAGAATATTCCTCTTCAGAACCTTCAGATAATGGATCAGCCCAATGGATCTACTGATTTTGACCCTGGGTAATCAAGGCAGAGAAGCCATCTGAGTGTCAGCAGCATGAACTTCTGACCCATAGAAAGGGTTAAATAACAAGTAATCATTGTTTTAAATACTAATTAGTAGTAATTTGTTATGGCAATAGGAGAATATACAGATTCGGTACGAGGAGTGAGGTTCTGCTGTGACATACACCTAAAATATGTGTAAGTGCCTTTGGAATTGAACAGTGGGAAGAAATTGGAATACTTTTGAGGATCCCATGATAGAAAATGTCTAGATGATTTTTAACAGACTGTTATCAGAAATATGGACATTAAAAACTCTGCTGGGAAGGACTTTCAGAAAAGTGAAGAGCATGGTAGAGAAAAACCTAAATTGCCCTAGAGAATTCTTAAATCACCACAAACAGAACAAATGTTATTGATGAGAAACATATGAATAGGTGGCATTGTATTCCCAGTACTATGTATTCAGGAAATGCCACCGTATAACTCTGTCATAAGTAAATTTAAGGAAATGATGGAAAGATAATTGTCTTCTATTCAAATAGAAAAATTATGTGTTTATAAAAATACATTCTCTGAGATTTTAGTACTGCAGATTTTTAAATAGATGTGTAAATATAAAATACATTTTCTTGAGATGAAAAAGAGTATTCATTTCTAAAATTATAAAAATGACATTTTGATTAGTTATGACTCAGATTACCATTTTCAAGAATTATTTGAGTTAAAATCAATGATGTAATTCATTTTGCTTTTATTCCACTGCTAGTTATATTGATACAACAGTGGAATGTGTCCATGCTCTAGTGGGTAAATGATTCAGGGAAGACACAAGGGAGATTTTAATCCTTTGAAGTTTATAAAATTGGGGTATATTCCTTGGTTAAACAACTACTATGGTTTGGTAGCAATTTATAAACATTTTTAGCAATTGTTATATTAGGCATAGAAATATTGATCCTAAATGAATGGTAGAAAACAGTACTGAATTTTCATATCTATGCATATTCAGAATTTTTTTTTACTCAGTGTAGTTATAAAATTTTCATTTAATCCAATACTATAATATGAATTAACGGAAAAATGATTATAAATGAATACAAATAATTCTTTCATAAATGTTAAAATAAATAATGTTACTTACTGAGAAACATTTGAAACATTTTAATACTAACATCCACATTAATTCATCAGGAAGTAGAAATAATACAAACAATTTACCAGGCATTCTGGGATCAGCATTTCCTGTTCCTGGCTCCTTTTACATGTTGTAGGAGGATTATTTCTTTAATTTAAAAAAATGTATAAAATTGAAAATATAAAATTTCCACAGCCTCTCAATGCCAATTGCCATGAAAAACAAAAATATGAACTACAAGCAGTCTATCTGGAATGCAAACATAGGGCCCTGAAGTTAAGATTCCTTAGGATCTGGAGAAATTTGATTCTGACAACATATATTTACTTCAAGAAGAGCCCTGATTTAAGAAATATGGAAAGTATAAAAGAAACAGGTACTTCTTTATTTTGATAATTCTCATAGAGTTCATTAGATAATCACAGGTAACATTTATTAAATATTTCCTCTCTGTGACACACTGCTAAACACTGTGTCTAATTTACTGCTTAATTATTTATGTGTCTTATTTATTGCTTTTAGCATTCTGAGAAAAAATATTACTATTATCCCTGTTTTTCACAGAAAAAATAATTGTCAAAGGTAAAATATTTATAGATTATAGAATTTGGATGCTGACAAGTCAATTCTATTTGAAGTTCATGTTTTTAATCCTTTTTCAAAATTGTCATTCACAAAAGGTAAATAACAATGAAGTAAAACAACAGTGGAAAGGAAGCCATTTACTCATATTGTCAAATTAGTCGTATATTCTAGTATTTCTGTGAATTATCGGAAGATATGAGAGAAAGGTCATCATGATATTCCCTAACCAACAGGACAAACATATTTTTGATGTTGTATTTGGAAGGAGGTGTAATCATGGTGATGGCTAATAGTCTTTTTTACATATAGAATTTTCTCTTCTATTTGCATATATCTTCAATTAATAAGCTGTACCTAGAAGATTACACTGTTAGTTATTAATATATTCTATTTACTCACTTTTCCATCTTTTAAAAAAAATTGTACAAGTTATTGATTTAGATTTATATGATGACCAAATAAATTTAAATTCCAAAAAACGGTTTAAGGTAAATGAATACTAGAGTATTTTCCTTCTCTTTGTCTCAGAACTTTAAAAATATGTGGAAATGTAAATAAGGTTCAGAGAAGAGTGGTAGTGATTATTCATGAGACAAAAAAGACCTACAAGACAATGTTAAAGAAACTGACTAACGAAAAGCTTCAACAAAAAAAGATTCTTGCATTCAGGAGAGTGACCAACTCCTCTCAATCTCCACTAATAAAGAACTGAGTAGAAGTAAGTATAAATCACAGAATGAAAAATGTGTCAGCTATAATAATTTTATATTTATAAAGTGAATACTAAACATACGTTAAAAGAGTGCACAAAGGCCCTAAATCAAATTACCATTCCATGTCAAAAAATTATAAGAAAAAGAATCTTAGGGGCAATATAAACAATTCAAAAAGGACCAAATCTTTTCTCAGATTGATAGGATTAAATTGCTTCCTGTTCTCCTTGTATAGATTAATTTTACTATTGTTTTAGAAGGTTTGGAAATGAGATTGAAAGAATAAAAAATTAAACATATAAATGAAAGTATTTATTATCATCAGTGTAGATGTTTTCTAGGTGCAGAAAAGGAAAATCAACTATCTCTTTAATTTAGCACTTAAATATAGTCTCCATATTGTTTGATTGATTTTTGTTGATTATCTGCTCATTACTATAATAAGGAAGCTGAAACTCAGAAAGGCTAAATTAGCCTTCACAGGCCATGTAGTTACAGAATCAGGATCTGGGCTACAGCCTTAATAGT
>NW_012104810.1:1894576-1908536 GCF_000951045.1 Mandrillus leucophaeus | reverse complement strand
TTTTTCTCCAATTGTTCACTGTCTCACCTTCTTGCAGTATTTTCCATTTCTACATTAATGGCATCTCACTTGATCTTGAGACCTTCTTTTGTCAAAAATGGTGGGTGAAAATGCCATTTTTTACTTCTGATGTAATTTTTGAATTACATCAGAAGAAATTAAATTTATGAAGAAATTTAACATAATAACCAAAAATAAACTCTACAGCTGATTTCAAAACTAACATAAAATAAAAAGAAAAAAAAGCACTATTTGTCGATGGAGAAAATAACAATTATTCAGAAAGTAATAATTATTTGGAATATAGGATTGATATTACTGTTGAACAATTAAGAAAGATTACTTCAGAAATATTCCTCTTGATTTCCAATAAAATAATCTCTATAAATTAATTTTTTGAAGTTAAATAAATGTTTATTTTTAAAAAGTTGATCCTATAAGATACCTGAAATGAATCTACATCTGTATATATGTCAATAAACAGCAGGAGTCATTTCAGGGACAGAAGTGATTATTTTAAACCTGTAAATAATTTATTTTGGAGGGGGGTGTTGTATCAATTTCTGAGTTATTTAGGAGAGATAAATACAATGTGTAAAGATCAGGACATTGCTGAAAAGAAAAAAGTGTCAAAACAAAAAATTGTTATATTTTTTAAATTAAAAATATAAGCTGAGCCCAGGAGTTTCATGCCAACATAGGCAACATAGTAAGACTATATTTCTAAAAAATACTTTAAAAGGAAAATAATATATAAGGAAATGTATTTGTGATTTAATACATCAATTATTTTAACATTGCAAATAATAAACTATAAAGATCCCAGTAACTCAGTAAGCAAAGGCTAATGACTATTAGCCATTAATTGGTCATTAATAACCAACTAAATTACTGTATTTTAAAAACAGAGGGTTTTTTTAAGGACTTTTTTTTTAGAGCAACTTTAGGTTCACAGCAAGACTGAGAGGAAGATACAGATATATCTCATATACATACTATCTCTACACATGCCTAGTCTCAAAAATGGGGAATTTAAAATCTATTAGGAAATATCATTATAAAAGTTATATGAGACAATGCTATTTTTCTTTGTTAATTTCAAGAAAAACACTTACACATCGAAAACAACTAGAAGAGAACAAATACAGACACATCAAGTTAGTATATGTGGTGTAAAGTGTGTAGAATTTTGGATTGATCATTTTCTCTTCCTTTTTTTCACTTTCGAAAATTTCTGACACTCTGTATTTTTTTCAAAATACTCATAATAATTTCCCAATGTGATATGTATCTCAAATTCCTGGGCTCAAGCGATCCTCCCACCTCAGCCTCATGAATAGCTGGAACAATAGGCAGGCACCACTATGTATGGCTAATTTTTTTTAATATTATTATTGTTTTGGTAGTAATGTGGTCTTGTTATTTTGCCCATGTTGACCTCAAACTCCTGGGCTCAAGTGATCCTTTGACCTTGGCCTTCCAAAGTGCTGGGATTACAGATATGATCCACAATGTCCAGCTTTAAGTATGTTTTAAAACTGTCGTTTCAATCTGTGATTTCATTACTTTATCCTCAAAACAAAACTATTCTCCTCAATGTATTTGTGAATCAATATTTTTTTTCAAAGTCACTCAGTCTCAGTAAAATGATAAAAATTGACCATTCTCATTTGAATATACATGAAAATTTAGGTGACGCCACTAAAAGAAGTTGAATTGGGAGAACACCGAATTCATTCAATTTCAGTTTAGTGTACTATACTTATGAGCTGTGTAAATCACTTTTGTGTACTGATAGCTGTCCTAGTCAAGAAATATTTATGCAAATAGACCAATTTTACCTTAATCATGTGAAATTCCATGATCTTATTTATTACGTAGAGGCATAAGTGTGGGTTCTCTAATTGATTTTTTCTAGACAAGCTAATATTTATCATAATATTATAGCTATTTAGAAATCATTCCTGAGGGAAGATGGAGATTGGAATTTATTATATTTATGTAGGTTGCATTTTTCTTCATTTGATATAAGCAACAAAATAGACTATCATCTGATAATTTTTTATTTGTGCTTATAACTGTAATGTATTTCAATAGCGCTATCTTAGCTGGGACAAATGTAAAGAAGGTGGAGGGATATATTTTTCTTAAATTAATATTTTGAGGTAGAAATTATGTAATAAAAACCACAAATATCTGAACTGTCCACTTCAATGAGTTTGACTATATGTATCATGAAACCATCATACAAATCAAGATATAAATTTCCATTACCCAGAAACTTCCCTCAAGTTCCTTTCTAGTCTACATGCTACCCCCTATTCACACAACAACAGGAAACCATTTTCTGATTTTTTAAGAATCCTAGATAGTTTTTGCCTTTACTTAGAAGTAGAACCATACTGAACATGATGATATTGTAACTTTTTTTATTCCTTCTACACAATGTCTGTGAAATTACTTCATAAGGGGTGTGTGTGTGTGTGTGTGTGTGTGTGTGTGTGTATTCTGTCCTTGTGTTGATGACTGGTATTCCTTTGTTTGAATGTAAAATATCTTGTTTATCCATTCCCTGCATATGTGGATATATTGCTATATAAATACATATATGCATATGGCAGCATGTGTATATGCAATATATACAATATGTACAATATGTGTAAATTTATAAATATATATTTATATATTGATATTGCTATATGGGCACATATGCATATATTGCTATACGTGTACATATATTTACATAGCAATATGTATATATACACATGTATAGCAATATAACATATAGCAATATTGCATAAGGCTGCTATGACATACCATTTTTTTGTGGGAAAAAAGGGAAATATTTCTGGTTAAAATTGATATACATTTGAGTTGTTTATATTTTAGTGCTATCATAAAGTTGCTATGAATATTTTTAAACTAGTGTTTTGTGGATATGGGTAGTTTTTTTTAAATTTTGTTTTGTTTCTCTTGGTAAATACTTAGGAATGGAATTGTTGGACCATAGCATATGTATACAGTATGTCTTCACTTAAGATCATCAAGAGATTCTTGAAAACTGCAACGTTAAGCAAAACTCATAACAAAGCCAATTCTTTTCTCATCAATGTTATAAGGAAACAAGGAGTTTACATTATTCGAGGACCTGCTCTACATCAGTTTGCTTGAAGTTACAAAACCTACCAATAATGTTAAGTGAGGCTTACTGTATGTTTAATTTTATAAGAAACTGCCAAATAATCACCAAAGCAATTGTACCATTTTGCACTCTTGTCAGCAAGACATGAGAATCCCAATTGCTCCACCTTATTATGAATACTTGCTTGTAAAGTTTTTAATTTTAACAATTCTAATGGGTGCGTGGTTATCGGGGAAACTCACCCCCGATACTCAATGTGGGTCCTTTTCTATTTTCCTATGTGTCAGCTGGTCTGAGAAATAAAGGGAAAGAATACAAAAGAGAGAAATTTTAAAGACGTCACATGTCAGCAGGTTCCGTGATGCCCCCTGAGTCATAAAACCAGCAAGTTTTTATTAGCAATTTTCAAAAGGGAGGGAGTGTACGAATAGGGTGTGGGTCACAGAGAACACATGCTTCAAGGGTGACAAAAGATCACACGGCAGAAGGTCAGGGCAAAACTAGACTCACTAATGAATTTCCATGTCCCTCTGTGCACGCATTGTCAGGGTTCAAGAGCAGAAAACCGGTCTGACTAGAAATTGCGAGGCTGGAATTTCCTAATCCTAGCAAGCATGGGGGTGCTGCAGGAGATTAGGGCATGTTTCATCCCTATCTACATCTGCATAAGGCAGACACCCCCAGAGCGGCCATTTCAGAGACCTCCTCTGGGAATGCATTCTTTTCCCAGGCTGTTAATTATTAATATTCCTTACTGGGGAAAGAATTCAAGAATACTTCTCTTACCTGTTTTCGGTAATAAGAGAAATATGGCTCTATCCTGCCCAGCCCACAGGCAGCCAGACTTTAAGATTATCTCCCTTGTTCCCTGAAAATCACTGTTATCCTGTTCTTAAGGTGCCCAGATTTCATATTGTTCAAATACACATGCTCTACAAACAATTTGTGCAGTTAACACAATCATCACAGGGTCCTGAGGCGACATTCATCCTCAGTTTATGCAGATGATGGGATTAAGAGATTAACGTAAAGACAGGCATAGGAAATCACAAGAGTATTAATTGGGGAAGTGATAAGTGCCTATGAAATCTTCACAATTTGTGTTCTTCTGCCATGGCTTCAATCAGTCCCCTCACTGAGGTCCCTGACTTCCTGCAACACGTGGTTTTTAATTTGCATGTTTTTGATGACTAAAGATATTTAGTATCTTTTCATATGATCATAGTCACTCGTTTTTTTTTCTATGAAATGGCTAAGTTTTTGTTTGATGTTAAATTGTAAATAATATCTATTCTGCTGTTGTTAGTTGAAATATTTTATGAATTTTCATTAAGTGGATTAAAAGTGTTGACTAAATCTTCCACATCCTTACCAAGTTTCTGTCTATCTTTTCTATTAATTACAGAAAGATGTATGTTAAAATCACCAAGTGTAATTATGGACTTGTCTATTTTATTCTTTAGTTCTGTCTATTTTGAAGTTCCGTTTTATGGTGTAATTGCATTTAAGATTTTACAGTTTCCTGATAAACTGAAACTTTTTTATTGAAAAAATATTCTAATGGTTTGGTGCTTAGAATTTTTTTCTTAAAGAATTTATATTTTTTAAAGATTTGAATATATTACTTTATGCTTGTTTGTGTCAGTGTTTTTTTAAAATCTCTTTTTCATCCTTTTTCTTTTAACCTATCTATGAGTTTATATTTGAAGGGTATCTTTTGTAAACAGCTATGTTTGATTCCTGCTTTTTCATCTAATCTGACAATCTCTGCCTTTTTTAATTGAAAAATTTTTAATTTTAGGTTCAGGAGTACATGTGAAGATCTGTTACACAGGCAAACTTAAGTAACCTGGGTTTGTTGTACAGATGATTTCATCACCCAGGTATTAAATCTAATACCCAATACTTATTTTTCTGCTCCTCTCCCTCCTCCTATCCTCCACCCTCAGGCAGACACCAGTGTCTGTTGTTACCTTTTTTGTTTTCATGAGTTCTCATCATTTAGCTTGCACTTACAAGTGAGAACATGTGGTATTTAATTTTCCGTTCCTCTGTTAGTTTGCTAAGGATAATAGTCTACATCTCCATTCATGTTCCTGCAAAAGACATGATATTGTTCTTCTTTATGGCTGCAGTATTCCATGGTATATATGTACCACATTTTCTTTATCCAATCCGTCATTGATGAGCATTTAGGTTGATTGTATGTCTCTGCTGTTGTGAATAGTGCTGCAATAAAAATTAACGTACATGTTTCTTTATGGTAGAATGATTTATATTCCTCTGGTTATATACCCAGTAATGTGACTGCTGGGTTGAATAGTAGTTCTGCTTTTAGCTCTTTGAGGAACTGCCATACTGCTTTACACAATGTTCCCTTTTTCTGCAACCTCACCAGCATCTGTTATTTTTAGACTTTTCAGTAATTAACATTCAGACTACTGTGTGATGATATTGCATTGTGGTTCTGCTTTGCATTTCTCTAATGATTGATGATATTGAGCTTTTTTTCATATACTTGTTGGCCATATATATGTCTTCTTTTGAAAAGTGTCTGTTTATAACCTTATACAACTTATTTTTAATGTAGTTATTGATAATGGTGGGCTTGATTCCATCTCCTCAATATATTTTTTTTAATTTTGTCATGTGTTGTTTGTTTTTGTCTTTCTCTTGTCCTGAATTTTTGGTGTAAATTGGTTTTTTGTTGCTGTTGTTAATTATTTTTTTCTCATTAATGTCATTAAACATCTTTATGTTTAATTTTTAATTGTTGTTCTAGTATTACAATATATATTTTCAAATTGACACTCACACCTGTGAATTAATACTATATACAATTTTCAATCTAAAAACACTTGCACCCTGGACACAAATATTTATATTTTTCCCATATGCCCATATACTCACTGTCTACTCCAATATTCTTATCATATTACTACATCAGAATCATGCTTAGGTTTTAGTATCTTGTTATCTAAATCACTCCCAAATGTGTATGAGGTAGATCAAGTCCCATTCATTTGTAGCTTCTCAGGGAAGCCTCTTAACTCAGACCTATGAACTAATACCTCTGAATTCCCAAACTACAAGTGTGAAACAGGGACAAGATAACAGCAGGATTCACTCTCATTCAAAATAGAGAGGAACGAGAGCACATAGCATTTACTGGTCCACAACAACTCTGGAATTCAGTCACACATACATCTCCAGATCTCAAGAAATGGGGAATAGTCCTTAAGTAGGGCCCAGTTTGGCTCCCTGAGTCCTTCTTTCTGCTTTAAGTCATGTTTCAAGCCATCTGTCAATCTCTTTTTTATCAAAGATATTTTATGTCTGTAGTTAGGAAGATTTCTCAGTCTGTTTCGTGCCCTTAGATATTTTGTAAATTTTGGTGACAACTCCTTGCTCATTTGAAATGAATATTTGTCACAATTTGGGTTTCAGTTTGGTTAAATCCAAATTGCATTATTCAAAATGATTATATACTTACCAATTCTGCATGTGAGCTTATGTGTGTGTATGTTTGTGTGTGTATGTGTTTGTGTATGTGTGTGTATTCCAGCTATTACTTACATGGTTTGTTAAAATTTCTAGCTTTAATTGTAAATTCTTCTATATTTTATTTTAGTTTTCTCAACCTATACAAATAGGTTGCTTATGTTACTAGGTACATATATGGTAGTGTATGTTTTATGCTAGGTACATAAATGTCACTTATGTTTTACTATACGTGTTACAAATATGCCACATGGTAATTAACTTTTAGGATGATTACATTTTCCTGTTAAATTGGATTATTTATAATTATGAAGTAGCTCTCTTCATCTCCTCTAGTATTTCTATTCTTATAGTTTTTATATGGCATCAGCAACTTTCTTTTGGTTGAAATTTGAGCAGAACACTGTTTTTTATCCTTTTTCTAAGAAAGTTAAATGTTCCACAGATTTAAAGTATTTTTTTCGAACAGCATATAGTTTTAGAGCCTCAATCCTGATGTTCTTTTAATTGTAATTGGAACATTATTGTACATATACTAAATGGAATTACTGATATACTTGGGTTTGATTGTGCCTTCTTACTACTAACTTTTTGTCTCTTTTTTTTAAAACACCCTTTATCTTTTTCTTTTTCAATTAACTTGTTTTTTTTTTTTACTTTTTATTTTATTAGCTCATGATTATACATGTCTTTATTATGCATCCAGTGTTTATCTTAGACATTTTACTTGTGTCCTCAGTAAAAGTTACACTACTTTGCATTATCATTTGTGCTGCTTCCTAAACAAAGAAAAACAGTATTTCCAATTTATCTCTTTTATTATCTCACCTTCTGTTAAATTATTGTCATGTTTTTCACATTTACAGATACTCTTAACTTCACCATTGTATTATTTTTGGTTGACAAAGACAATAATTATTTTGGGTTACAGGGATTGCTATTTATTTCTTTTTGAGTTTTCATGCTTTCATTTGAAATAATTTTACCCAAATAGCCACTTTCATAATTTTCATATAATTCATATATGCTGATGTAAATTTCTCCACTTTTAAATGAAAGTATATTAAAACTTTTACCTTTACCTTTCTCGAGATTATTTTTACTGTATATAGATCAGTTTTAGAAAAATAATTTGCTAGTAATGTATCAAATATAAGTTTGCCAGCCTTTTTCTCTTCTCTTATAGAAATTTCAATTACAAAAAAAAATTTGTCATTTCACATGTCTGAAGCTTATTAATATATTTTTATACATTTGCTTTATGTATCAACCTGAACAATTTATACTTATATGTTCCAATTCACTAATCTTTGTTTCATTGTATTCAATCTGCTGCTAATTTGTAAAAGTTTTTTTTTTATTTTAGCATTTTCATTTGATTCTTATAAATTCTACTTCTCTAGTTAAATTCATGTGATTTACCACATAAACATAAACAAAAACAAAACCACATGGTCATTGCAATAGATGAAGAAAAGGCTTTCAATAAACTTCAACACTCCATCATTTTAAAAGCCCTTAACACACTAGGCATTAAAGGACCACACCTCAATATAGTAAGAGCTGTGTATAACAAACTCACAGCCAACATTATACTTAAAGGGGAAAAGATGGAAGCACTTCCAGAGAAAACTGGAACAAGACAAGGATGCTCTTTTTCACCATTCTTATTCAACATAGTATTGGATGTTCTACCTAGAGCAATCAGGCAAGAGAAAGAAATAGAAGGCATCCAAATACAAAGAAAGGAAGTCAAATTATCCCGGTGTGCAGATGATATTACTGTATTCCTAGAAAATTCTGTATCTCTGTTCAAAAGCATCTTGATCTGATAAACAACTTCAGCAAAGTCTCAGATTATAAAATCAACGTATAAAAATTAATAGCATTCCTATACACCAACAATATTCAAGCTCAAAGCCACATTAAAAAATGCCATCTGATTCACAATAGTCACAAAAAGAATAAAATACTCCAGAATATTGCTAACCAGGTAGGTGAAAAATCTTTGAAAATTACAATACCCTGTTCAGTGAAATCAGAGATGACACAAACAAGTGGAAAAACATTCCATACTCATGAATAGGAAGAATAAATATTATTAAAATGGCCATATTTTCCAACATGGCATAAAAATTTAATGCTATTCCTATCAACCTACCAATGACATTCTTCTTCACAGAATTAGACAAAATAAAAATAAAATTCATATAGAACCAAAAAAGAGTTCAAATAGACAAGGAAAATCTAACCACAAAGAACAAAGCTGAAGACATCACGTTCCTGACTTCAAACTATACTATTAGTTTGGTGAAAATGTAATTGCAGTTTTACCATTAAAATAATGGCAAAACCGCAATTACTTTTAACGGCAAAAACCACAATTATGTTTGCACCAACCTAATACAAGGCCACAGTAACCAAAACAGCATGGTAAGCAAACAAAGACAGACACATAGGCCAATGGAACAGAATGGAGAACCCAGAAATAATGCCATACACTTATAACCATCTGATCTTCAACAAAGTTGACAAAAATAAGCAATGAGGAAAGGACTCCCTATTCAATAAATGGTACAGGGATAATAGGCTAGCCATACACAGAAGACTGAAACTGGACCCCTTCCTTAGAATCAACTGAAGATGGATTCAAGATTTAAGTGTAAAAGCTAAACCTCTAAAAACTCTGGAAGATAACCAAGTAAGCATCATTCTGTACATAGGCCCTGGCAAAGATTTCATGATGAAGATGCCAAAAGCAATTGCAACGGAAACAAAAACAAAAAATTGACTAATGGGACCTAATTTAACTAAAGAGCTTCTGCACAGCAAAAGAAACTATCAATAAACAGACATCCTACAGAATGAAAAAAAAAAATTTTGTAAGAGATATACCCAACATGGCTAATATCTAGAATCTGGAACTTAAATATATCCACAAACAAAACACAAATAACCCAATTATAAAGCAGGCAAAGGACATGAACAGACACTTCTCAGAAGAATATATACAGCCCTCCAACAAGCATATAAAAAGTGCTCAGCATCACTAATAAAGAGAAATGCAAATCAAAACCACAATGAGATACCATGCCACATCAGTCAGAATGGCTATTACTAAAAAGTCAAAAAATGATAGATGGTGACAAGGTTGCAGAGAAAAGGAAACACTTATATACTGCTGATGAGAATGCAAATATGTTCAACCACTATGGAAAGCAGTTTGGTAATTCCTCAAAGATCTCAAAGCAGAATTGCCACTCGATTTGATAATTCCATTACTGGATATATACCAAAAGGAAAATAAATTATTCTGTCATGAAAATGCATGTAAATGTACGTTCATCATAGCATTATTCACAGTAACAAACACATGGAATTAACCTAAATGCCCATCAATGGTGGACTGAATAAAGAAAGTGTGGTTCATATACACCCTGGAATACCATGGAGCCATAAAAAGAATGAGACTATGTCCTTCGTAGTAACACGGATGGAACTGGAGGTCATTATCCTAAGTGAACACAGGAACAGAAAACAAAATACTGCATGTTCTCACTTAAAAAGTGGGAACTAAATACTGAGTACATATGAACACAAAGAAGGGAACAACAGAAAATGCGGCCTACTTGAGAGTAGAGATTCAGAGGAGTGTGAGGATCGAAAAACTACCGACTTGCATACTATGCTTATTACCTGGGTGACAATACAATCTGTGTGCCAAAACCCCGTGACATGCATTTTACCTATATAACAAACCTGCACATTTACTCTGGTACCTAAAATGTAATTTTAAAAAAGATTGTCCCTTTCTTTAAAACTCTTAGCCATAGTTGTTTTAATATTTTTTCTAATAATTTTTATTACCTATAAATCTTTTTCTATTGACTTTTATATAATTCTAATTATTTGTTTCTATGTTCTGTTTCCTGGTAAACATGGCAAATTATTTTGTCGTTAAATGTATGAGTTTGTATATGACAAATTGTAGTGACTCTGGATAAAGTAGTCTTCCATCAGAGAGGACGTATTTACTTATATTTATTTATTTATTTTTTGGCAGAAGACTGCAAGATAATAAAAAAGTACTTTGAGGCTATTAATAATTTTTCGTTTATTTCTAGGTCATCTCCAATTACCTCAGACATATCCGTTGAAAACTTGAAGTGTTTACTGGGCTGCTTCCTACTTGCAGTCTTTGAACTCAAATTGTTTTCTTCTCAGTACTGTAAGAATGTTGAGATCTATACTTGTTATTTTTAGTTAGCAGGTGTATTCTGCTTGCTTTCTCTGCAGTTGGTCCATTTATGTTTAGCATATTATTTACTATATGCCCCAAGGAGAAATTCCTGCAGAATGCCGGGATTGCTTCTTAATGTCCTTTTGTTCTTTGGGATTCTTTCATTTGAAATCATTTTTTGCCTCTATAGACCCAAACTCCCTTATATTTCACCTCTAAATTCAGTGAAACTGCATTAAATAATATATGCTTTTTTCTATTTAGTGCTTATTGCTCTCATGTGAATCAGCAAACACTCTCAGGAAAAAAAAGGTGTAGAGAAGTTTGGCTTGCATCAGTGAGCATTTATCTCCAAGATATTTGTCCTTCAAGTCTTGACTGCCTTAGAATACTCTTGGTGTTTTCAAAACTGTTTTGTATTTTTTCCAACTCATAGATGGTATTTGTGGGGAGATTAGTCTGAAACCCAGTGATTGAGTTTATATGCAGAGTACTGCATGGACAATACACCAGAGGGAAACAAACTTTCAATACATTTTTATATATTAAATAAATAATAAATGTATTTCAAAAATTAAAAACCAAAGCAAAAATACAGAAAAGTTTCTGAACTATATTTCAACATATTGTATTGCTACAAAATATATATATTTCTTAATACATACCTTTATTTCTCATGAGTGTTAACCTTGTCTAAACTTACGCTGTGTAACTAGTTAAAAAGAGAGAAAAGAGAATATACCTAGGTACTCCCAGATTCCAAGGAGTTTACAAACAGTTTCCACAAATGTCAATTCAGTACCTGATTTATATTCTTCTAAATTGTTCTTTAATAAATGACAACTACTGAGATAATTATGTCTCTGTAGTACATTTACACTCTTCCAAACAAACTTGGCATAAGACAATCATATAATATTCAAAGGGTCTTTAACTAAATCTATAGAAAATTCTATCCTCAAATAAACTTTCTGAGGTATCCATGATAGTACATGTGTGAGTGTGTGTGTGTGTGTGTGTGAGACAGAGACAGACTGGTTGTAAATTATTTCTAATGGATGGAATTAGGAAGGTATGGATTTGCATTTCTATACATTTCTTCAATTTTTTATCATTGAAATATGTCAAAAATGCACTAGATGAACAAAGGAATGACAGAAGCTAATGGTGGGTATATAGATTTTAAACATGCTATTTTCTTGTCCCTGAACTCACAGAATATTTTGGATGCAGTATGGGAGGAAATTACTTCTTTTCTGATATTAGATGCAATAGTTATGGAAATTCTCTCCCAGGGTAGCGTCTTTCTCATTCAGCACCAAATTACCATTATTGTAACAACTGTGTCAGCTAGCCACAGTTCTTCTTAAAGCAAATGGAAGTTATATAATGTTTCACTCACTGTCATGCGAGATAAAGTATAACCTCATAATAATTCTGGATTTTTGCATTAAAAACAATTGCATAACAGTGTCCCATTTATGGATGAAGATTGTATTAAAATGTAACAAGAAGCAATAAGCTTTAAATTTTCAGATTGTAATGAATGTGAACTAAAAACAATGACATACCATTAGAAAATACATTTAAATAACATGGAAAGGCAAATCATGATACATATTTTTAAAATACAGAAAATAATTTTTACACAAACATGGTAAGATAATTAAATTAAAATTAAAAATAAACTTACATAATTACATAAACCTGCATAACACATAACAGATAATTTGTGCTTACCAATATTATTCAGAATACTAGGTAAGTTGGACAGATATGTTATTATACTACCTTGCAAGAAATGTACCCATAGTCATCATCTCCCTTAATGTTCACAATAAAAAAGAAACTCAGAGTAATACAATTTTCTAAATCTTAAATATACTCTATACCCAATTAAAAATCTAATACAATAGTTGGAAGAGAAAATGTTACATGCTGATGTTTATGTCTAATGAATGGAAAAGTCTGTTATTGATTTGCAAGATCTCTTAAATATTAAGTACTTCAACTTTCTGCTTTTTATATATGTTGCAAAAAGTTTTGATTTCTAATGTAATTTCACTTTTTACATTCCTTGATAAGGGTTTTTACTATTTGTTTGTCTGCTTTTAAGGGAACAAATACCAAGTGTTTATCTTGCAATATGGCAAAACAAATACCCTGATCAACAACCTTGCTTAGAGCTTTGTAAATCTAGGGATGAGTTTGCAACAATACAAGAATTCATAGATGACAAAAACGAAGTGAAAGTGAGAATCAAGAGAGGCAGAAGAGCCCTGCACTCACTACCACTCTTGCTGAAAGACAAAGCTCAGTATCTGTCCTCAACGTTCCAACAGAATACTCCAACAAATGCTGGATCACAAAGGACTATCGCTTTTAACAATAAACCAGGAATAAATTAATGTTTTCCAGAAGATAGCAGAGAAAAATACCTATCTAAAAACTTGATACTAAATTTATAAGAAGGGCATTTTCCTATAAGATCTGTTTGTTCTATGAAATCATAGTAGATCAAATTGTATATGAGTACTTTGATGAAGATATATTCCCTACAATACATTCTGCCAATCTTTGATTATACAGATTTTATCTTGTTTTCTTAGAAACCCACTCTCCACTTTCAAATATTTACATTTGTATTTTCCAGCATAATTTTGGTTTCCTTTTTACATTTAAGTTTTTTAATCCATTAGGATACATACTTATGTTAGGCATGAGAAGGAGGTAGAGCTTTATTTTTTCCACAATTAATATTTTTTCCTATATCATTTTTTTCCTTCAGATGACATTAAAATTATGTCTAATGGATTTTATCTATTTTTTGTTTACTTTATTCATAGATATGTTTTCTACTTGTGGCTAATATTTTATTTTATATTTCTAAGCTAGATGTTAGGGGTTTAGAGCAAAACATTTCTTGTTTTGATTTTGTAACCTGACACAATAAAGTATGCTACTTTTACTTCTGACGTAGCTTTTTACATGTTTTTGGTTTGCATATTTGTTTTTTCGGAGGGTATAATGAGAGACTCTGTGTATACTTATGTATTTAATTTTTTTTTTTTTTTTTT
>NW_012104810.1:1890353-1891026 GCF_000951045.1 Mandrillus leucophaeus | reverse complement strand
CTTAATGTCCTTTTGTTCTTTGGGATTCTTTCATTTGAAATCATTTTTTGCCTCTATAGACCCAAACTCCCTTATATTTCACCTCTAAATTCAGTGAAACTGCATTAAATAATATATGCTTTTTTCTATTTAGTGCTTATTGCTCTCATGTGAATCAGCAAACACTCTCAGGAAAAAAAAGGTGTAGAGAAGTTTGGCTTGCATCAGTGAGCATTTATCTCCAAGATATTTGTCCTTCAAGTCTTGACTGCCTTAGAATACTCTTGGTGTTTTCAAAACTGTTTTGTATTTTTTCCAACTCATAGATGGTATTTGTGGGGAGATTAGTCTGAAACCCAGTGATTGAGTTTATATGCAGAGTACTGCATGGACAATACACCAGAGGGAAACAAACTTTCAATACATTTTTATATATTAAATAAATAATAAATGTATTTCAAAAATTAAAAACCAAAGCAAAAATACAGAAAAGTTTCTGAACTATATTTCAACATATTGTATTGCTACAAAATATATATATTTCTTAATACATACCTTTATTTCTCATGAGTGTTAACCTTGTCTAAACTTACGCTGTGTAACTAGTTAAAAAGAGAGAAAAGAGAATATACCTAGGTACTCCCAGATTCCAAGGAGTTTACAAACAGTTTCCACAAATGTCAATTCAGTACCT
>NW_012104810.1:1882697-1888133 GCF_000951045.1 Mandrillus leucophaeus | reverse complement strand
GATTCAAGCGACTTTCCTGCCTCAGCCTCCTGAGTAGCTGGGATTACAGGCATGCGCCACCATACCTGGCTAATTTCGTATTTTCAGCAGAGACGGGGTTTCACCACGTTGGTCAGGCTGGTCTAGAACTCCGTGACCTCGTGATCCACCCGTCTCAGCTTCCCAAACTGCTGGGATTACATGTGTAAGCCGCGGCACACGGCCGTATACCTTTTAAAAAAAGATTTTAATGCTCGGGGCATTGTTTTACTCCATTCTCAGACTGCTATAAAGATACAACCCAAGACTGGGTAATTTATAAAGGAAAAAGATTTAACTGACTCACAGTTCCGCATGGCCTCGGAGGCCTCGGGAAACTTCAATCATGGCGGAAGGGGACGCAGGGCCCCTCTTAGGCAGTAGGACAGAGTGTGCGTGTGTGCGTGAAGGAGGAACCGTCACATACTTATAAAACCATCAGATCTCGTGAGAACTCACTCACTATCATAAGAACAGCATGGGGGAAACCGCCTCCACGATTCAGTCACTTCCCACCAGGTTTCTTCCTCTACACCTGGGGATTACCATTCAAATGAAATTTGGGTGAGTACTGATCATGAAATGGAGGTAAAACTAACAAATCATATTCTTAAATGTATTATTATACTATTTGAATAAAATAACTTACATAAGGCTATTGGCATATAATAGTAGACTGTAATTTGAAACCTGTTTTGTGGTGGTGAATGCAGACTAGAAACGATGTTATTTTTTTTATTTTTTTTATTTAATTTTTTTGAGGCAGAGTCTCACTATGTCACCTGACCTGCAGATGCAGCATAGCTTATTGCAGCCTCAACCTTCTGGGATCAGGCAATTGATCCTCCTGCCTCAACCTTCCGTGTAGCTGGAACCGCAGGAATGCACTACTAGGCCCGGCTAATTTTTTGCAGAGATGGTATCTGACTTTATTTCCTAGGCTGGTCTCAAAATCCAGGGTTCAAGCTATTCTCCCACCTCGGCTTCCCACAGTGTTGGGATTATACGTGTGAGCCACTGCACTGGGACGAATGTTAAATTTCAAAAAAGAAAGATTACGACGATGAGAAAAGACTTAATTCAGGCCAGGTTCAGAAGGTATTTTCTAACTTCAAATAACAGGCTCAGGGTAGATTCTCCCAGTCACTGTGGTACCTAGTGCACTCCTTTATAAACATCTTTTCTTGTCTACGTGATTTCCTTTGAGTTTAGGAAATGACAAGCTATACCCTTGTGTACTGTAAAGGAAACAATATTGTTGAAAGAATAATTATATCAGTATTAAATATTAGTATTAAAAATATTTGTTAAGAATTATATTATTTAACATATTTTATTATCAACTATAATGCACTTTAAAATGGCATTAAAATAGCTACCAGCAACATATCTTGATCTTATTTATATTAATGGTCTTTCTTTCAGTAAACTTATACCTATAGCAATGAGAAATGATTTCTTGGCATTCTTGTAATGACTTATATGTATCACAGTTTAAAATATCAGCAGTAACATACTTTCCTATTAATAACAGCATGCCTAATTTATTCTGAAATGATTGACATTGGTAATCAACACAAATAAAAGTTGTTTCTTTTTTAAATGTCCCTGGCTGTTTGGTTGCCGGGAAGTTTAGAAGAACACCATCATCTGTTACTATTATAAATATATGAAAACAACAAGAACACATCTGATGTTGAAGAAAAAAATTACATTTTCAGTCAGTGACTTGTGAAACGAATTTGAAGTTCTGTCAGATAATGTAAATCAATGAAAGCTATATGTAATATCCTGTTTATAGCACCTGCTTCTCTGAGACTTTGCCTTTTTTACATTTTCAAGAAATTGGAAGAAAATAAATAACAATTTGAAGAAAAAAGTAACTTGTTTAATTTTTCATTTTAAATATCCCCAAAATAAAATTTTAAAATAACAAAAAATAAGCAATATTATTAGCTTAGGTGGCATAACTTAGGCTCAACCTATGTAGTTTATTCTTGTAACTCAATGCCTTTCAAATTGTCTGGCAATTAAGGTATTACAACCATGGATGATATGAATAAAAATGGAAGATACACATTTGAAGATATAACATCATTTCCAATATGTTTATTTTAATTAAAACAATAAAAGTCACTTTTTTGCTTTTATATATCAATGAAAACTTTTCCACAGTTAAAAGACTGATGAACAAATGTAGATATTTTATCTACCTTATTGAATTCCCTAATCAATAATCATTTTTATGTATAACTAGATGTGTTTAAATTTTATTTTGTTTTGTAATATGGTACCCATAAAAACTGAGGTTTCATATTCAATCTGAAACTATTAACTAAATCCAAGGATATTTAATGACAAATCTACTGTTGTTTTTTAATCACGTTTTCTAAGAAATGGTAAAAACTGTCTTCCAAAATGGCTATGCTATTTTTCATTCCCTTCAGCAATGCATGAGAGTTCCTGTTGCTCCAAATCCTTCTCCAGCATTTACTATTTTCAGAGTTTTGGATTTTGGTAATTCTAATAAATATTCTTTTTAATTTACAAATCCTTAATGACATATGAAGTGGAGCATGTTTTCATACGCTTATTTGCCACATACCATTTTTGGTAAGGTTTTCATTTATGTCTTTTGCCCATTTTTAACTCAATTTGCTCATTTTCTTATTGTTGAGGGGAATTGGGTTGATCTTTTTCTTATCATTTATTTTCCTGTAGTTAGTTTCAAAGGTTTAAAATATCAGTTCTTTCCAAAATGAGCTATAGTTTCAATGAAATCTCAGTTAAAACCCAGCAAATTATTTTATGTACATTGACAAACTGATTCAAAATTTATATGGGAAGGGAAAAACACAGAGTAGCCAACATAAAATTAAAAGAGAGGAATAAAGTCACAGTGTTACATGATCCTTGGTGTGTAGTTTTTCTGGCCAGAAACCTCTGAAGCCAGGGGCACCTTTGCCTGCATTTTGCCTTGGATCTGCTGGGCTTGTTTTGCCCACTCAGCCTGTCAAGCTATGCTCAGTTCACCCTAGAGGCCTGGGTCTCACACTTGCCAAGGGAGAGCCAAGCATGGAACAATGAGGGGTGTGTGAGTGAGTCAGACATGCCAGCTTCTGCAGGTGGGTGGGCAGCTACAGGTGCCAGCATAGGCACCAGCTCTCTGCGAAGCTGCAGCCGGACCAGGCACACTGGAAGCAGTTTCCGTGGCTGGCACAGGGGAACATGGTGGCACACAGAAACCTGTAGATGCAAGGGAATACAGGGTCCCAAAGAGGGAGTCACAGCCCTGACCTGGGGACCTCCTAGGTCTGTGCTCCCTGAAGGGCCTCAGCTCTTCTCCCCTTCTCTTTGCCTGAAACATGGCAAGCAACAGACATGTTTCAGCACTGTTTGTATTACAGCTCTTTTAGCCCTGCCATTCGACAGGTCCCAAATTCTTATTCTGTGATCAGGAAGAATGAGATATGCAGAGAAGTGAATGGTGAGCAAGACAAAGAGATTTATTGAGAGATAGAACAGCTCAGTCTCCTGAAGGGGGCAGCTCCTTTCAGCAGCCAGGGTATCCCTATGATGAGTGTTCAGCTCCTAGACGTGAGGAAATCCTGGAGTGGGAGGATCCTCTCTGCAGGCAGGTTGCCCCCATTGTCTCTGCAGCTGTCAGCAAAGAGGAGACCCTGGAGTGGGTAGCTCCTCTCCGCAGCTGGTCATCCCAACATTTACCTTTTTTGTGGGCCTCAGAGGGGAGGAAGTGCACACCAGTTGGTCCATGGGCAGCCATGGGCAGGCCCAGAAAAGGCACCACAAGTTCCCACTCAGGTCCATGGGAGTAGCAGCCCACACACCAGCCTTAAGGCCCTCTCTGGCCTGAAGGTGAGGCCTCACCAGGGACCTGCTCCCTTCTCCCCAGACACTTGCCTGCCTCCCGCTTCCTTTCATGGAGCCCAGACTGTAGGTGCCAAGTGGCACCAGCAGGCCAGTGCTGAACTTCCCTTAGTCCCCCCTCAGTTTCCCTCCTATGCTCATTGGTACCCAAAATCTGGAAGGGAATGAGGTGGGAGGGAGCTGGTGTTTCAGCACTGCCCCAAGTGTGTGCATGCCTGAACAGGATGTAACAGCACCTGGGCTTGGCCCTGACTTTGCTCTAAAATTGGAGTGGGCACCAACAACAGGGAGAAGCCAGGCCATAGGAGCAGACACTTCTGAGCCTGTGAAGGCAGAGGGACCTTCCTGGGCACCCAAGAGTGCAGGGATGCCTGGATCTGTAGCTGCCAGTTTGAGTGGCTATAGCTACACCTATGAGGGTGGGCCCTCCCCCTTCCTCTCCCCCTACCCCACCCATTCTGTGGAGAGGGAGGCCTGGGTGTGTAGCTATGGTTTGGGCAGTTGCAGCTGTGTCAGGGAGTGTGGGGCTCCCACCTGCACCTGGACCCCCAAGGGCACAGAGATGCCTTGGTCCACAGCCCGGCTTGGACAGCTGCAGTGGCACCCAAGAAGCTCCCACTCCAACTCAGAAGAGGTGAGGCTCCCACTTGTCCCTGACTCCTGCTGTCTCCATGGAGCATGCAGCCCCAGCCATGCCTCCCTGTTGCAGCTGGCATGATGGCAGTAGGCTGTTCCAGGCAGCCTGCTGTTGCTATCAAAAGGACTGACTACCCTACTTTAAGACTTACTATAGGGCTGCAGTAATCAAGAGGGTGTGGTATTGTCAAAAAAAAATATTCAGACCTTTGAAACAGAATAGACAGCCCAAGAATGCATCCACAAAAATATATTTAGCTAAACCTTGACAAAGAAGCAAAGAAAAACAGACAATGAAGCAAAGATTGTCCTTTCAAAAAATGGTACTGGAACAACAGGGCATCCACATGAAAAACAAAAATGCATATATACACAGACCTTACATCCTTCACAAAGATTAATTCAAAATATGTTATTAGACCTAACGATAAAATGCAGAACTATAAATCTCCTATAGGATAACAGAGAAGAAAGCAGATGTGACTTTTTAAGATACAACACTATTGGCATGATCTATGAAAGAAAGAACTGATGTGTAAACATTAATATTAAAAACTTCTCTGGGAAAGGCACTGTCAAGAGAATGAGAAGATAAACTACAAACTGGGAGAAAATATTTGGAAAAGACATACCTGATAAAGGACTGTTATCCAAAATATACAAACAATTTTAATATTTTAAATATACTTTAAAAATAAATTTTCAACTCCTCCTTATTTAGGCAATTATTTTCTGTGTTTGTGTTTTGGGAGTTTTGGTTAGACATATAATAGTCAAACATTATGGTGTAAAACTATGGTACTGTGATCCATTCCATTAAACAATATTTTAAAAAATAATAGACAAATTTCAAAATATTAAATAGTTGTATACTGATTGTATATTATATATGAT
>NW_012104810.1:1866379-1882352 GCF_000951045.1 Mandrillus leucophaeus | reverse complement strand
ATAAAATATAATTAATAACATATCATTATATAAAATATCTAACAAAGATTTCATGGTGGAGTAACATAGCCCAAATCTAGTAGATGTATAGGATCTCTAGAAGCCACTTGACTCAGTCTTCATTCAGTATCTGACATTGAGTTTCTGTTGGGGTAATAAAGGGGATGTTATTCATTCTTGCTGGGTTGTTTCTCTCTGTCTGCCCTAGAAACATCCTCTTTATTTTTCCAGAGATTACTTAAAAAATATTTCTCTTTGTTGAAATTTCTAGCACCTAAACCACTGTTAAAGGGGTCTTTCTATGTAGCATCATAGCAATTGCACAAAATAGTAAATGTCACTTTAGCATTTAATATTTTAATATTATAGTAGTAAAATCATCTGTGAATTTCTCTAATAAACTAGACTGCATTGAACATAACATTAAGGGCTTCCTCCCTTTTATAGCCCCAACAATAGGACAGTGCTTGGCTTTTAAAAAGCGCTGAGTAAAATTTTCTTAAGGAATTAATGTAATAATGTTTGTATACGGTAGCTGTAAATAATGGATTATTGTGTTGCCTGTCAAGTCATTCCATTATACTTTTTTTCTATCTATAACCCAGTACCATTCATTCCTGAGTACTCCCTCTCTCCTATTTAAAGCACATAATGTTAGCTTAATAAATAATTATCAACTAAGATTCTTGACTTTAAGTCACAATGCAGAATATGCTTGCTCTATGAGCACAATAGCCCACTAGAGTAAGTTCTTATCCATAGATGATGTCAGGATGCAGTCTCTTTCCCAAGGGTGGGAAAGCTTGGAAAAAAAGTTATTTGGTTGCAGAAAACCAAGAATAATATTTGTAAAAAGAAAAGAGATGAAATTTAAAAACAGAAATGTGAAAAAGTAAAGTTAGGT
This sequence comes from Mandrillus leucophaeus, assembly GCF_000951045.1. Lineage (NCBI taxonomy): Eukaryota > Metazoa > Chordata > Mammalia > Primates > Cercopithecidae > Mandrillus > Mandrillus leucophaeus. The sequence goes on along the minus strand of NW_012104810.1, from coordinate 1,881,448 downwards.
TGTAATGGTACAATTATTCAGGTCACAAAGCACCTCTATCTTAAAAAGAAAACTTGCTTATCACAGTTAGAAAGCATACATTTAAACCAAGTAATAAAAAAAGCTAAGACCAATATCTTCTATGGCATAAATTGCCCAATATTTATCCCACATTTGACGGTAGATATGATTTCAGCAGGGTGCCATAAGTACTTGAATTAATATTAAAAAGCCAACGTCATTTTTAAATTATTGATGTGCATGTTCATGGTATTTTCTTGCTCAAATTTAATAGCCCTGTCTTCAGCTCCATATCAAAAGATTACATCTTTGACTACACCTTAGATTCATCTTCACCCAAACATCTTTACTACAACATATTAAACTTTCATCTTCCAAGTAAAGATTCTTGTTCTCTGAATCTCTCATTCCCTTCTTACCATTGTTTCTTGATTCACGGTGGCCTAGCATTATTTTCACCCTCTCTCTTCTATTAGTCTCTTTGCTCTGTATTATTTTCCAACAAGATATAAGAATTTATTACTTCAACTCTTTTGACCAAACTTTCAACACTCTTGCTTTTCAGATAACCTGTCAAGCCAAGGCATGACCCTGAATTTCTCCACTAATATACCCAAGTTATTCACCAGGCAGTATAAAACCACCTTTTTTACACCTAATTTGTGGCAACGTAAATTCATCCTCTTCTTCATTTCCTGGGTGCTACAGAAATTTCTTAATTAGGAAGCTGTGTTAGCTTCATTACCCATTCCCCACTTCAGCACATTTGGAGATGTGCACTTTTCTTAAATCTGCTCTAGTATCTTCTGCCTCTCACTCTCAGATTTTCTAATAGGATACATTGTGAGATTATTAACGTTAAATAATACATATTTAAAGTAATAAAAACTAGGAATAAAATCTTCAAGTATTCCTTAGGTCTGTTTTGTACATTTGTTATGACTATTGTCAGTATTTACTGCACTTAATATTTCGCTTCATTTTGATAAAGAAACAATAATAAATTTGGACAATGGTGATGAAGGATATACTTCATAAAGCTTAACACTTCACAATATGTTATGTGAAGTAACTATGAGAAATGGATCATGGCTTTTTTATAATGACCAATTGTGTGTTGACCTAATTGTATTCAAGCTACGCAATTTTTTTCTTCTTTTTTGTGATGCTTACACTAAAGTGACTTTTTTTTTTTTTTCCCCCAGAGTCTCACTCTGTCGCTCAGGCTAGAGTGCAGTGGCACAATCTTGGCTCACTGCAACCTCCGCCTCCCAGGTTCCAGCAATTCTCCTGCCTCAGCCTCCCAAGCAGCTGAGATCACAGGCGTGCACCACCACATCCAGCTAATTTTTGTATTTTTTAGTAGAGATAGGGTTTCACTATATTGGCCAGGCTCGTCTCGAACTCTTGACCTTGTGATCCACCTGCCTTGGCCTCCCAAAGTACTGGGATTACAGGCATGAGCCACCATGCCCAGCCCAAAGTTACCTCATTTTTTTGAGAAATTGAATATGACTATTTTATGTCTGTAGAGGACTCAGACTATGTGACACTTAAGTACATTTACTATTTAAAATATATATTGACTTGATTCTAAAATCACAGAACTTCATAAGGCTCTAAAAAACATGCAATAGCTTAACTTGCAAAATATGTACAGCTGTTTCATAACAAATAGGGAAAGAAATTCATACATGAGGGGTTAAGTTTGAATTTCTTGTGAAATACTGAAACCTTTCTAGCCAGAAATGCTGTTGTTTTGCAAATGCTGACAGTTAGTAGAAATTCATGGGGATGGTTTTGATGTGTAAGCATTTTGAAACTGTAGTACAACCATGGTGATTCATTGTGCTATATATCAAACATTTTGATTTTTCAATCTCATAGGGAAGTAAAAAGATTTATAAAGCCCTATAAAATGTTTTGAATGTTCTACAGGCACAAAGTAGTATTATTCAACTTCACCAGAAATAGTACAGAGTGGACATTGAATTGAAACTGAAACTTTGAAGAAATCATATTCCCTGGTTGCTTCCTTTGTTTGGGAAAATTGTTTAACATGTTTTGTGCTTACCTTTCTAATCAATAAAATAAGAATAGAGCAATGCTATCTGGAGTTCTTCACTATCTTATAGAAGTGTTATGTAAAATGTAGAAGCTTATTTGAGCTTTAGGAAACTCAGAGATTTGTTTTCTGTCCCTAATGCTAAATATTTGAAAATCTAGTGAGCTGAAAATATTCAAAATCCAATAATATACTCAATGCACAAACAGCAACATTTGTTTTCTTTTAATATCCTCTAAGTTGCTCTCATTTGTTACATAGAGAGTTGTGAGACTTTCTTAAACATTTTCAATCTCAAATAGTAAAATTACCAAAAGGACTGTGAAAGTTACCACATTATCTGTGGAAAAAGAAAGCTTTTTATGTTAGCTGTAAGATTCTACTTTTTCTTTTCCTGATTTGTTAGTGGAACTGAATTATCAGAATTCAAAGCATCGTTAAGTGCCACAAGGATAACCATAACAGGAAATTATTCTGATATTAATTCTGAAGTGAAAAGACTAAGTGATTGAGAAAAGAGAGGAAGGAGAGCAAGCTAGTTACTGCTGTATAACAAATCATCCCCAAAATCAATGGCTTAAAGCAGCAACCATCCTTCTCACAGGTCTGCAGATCAGTAGGCATAAGCAGATACAGTCTGTGTTTGGCTAGGCTCTGCTGGTCTTGGCTACAACATGTAGCTGAGGAAGTAGTCTAAATTATGTGTCTTTATGCTTATTTGTTCAGTGAGCCCGCTGGGGCATATTCTTGTTATGACAACAATAGGGCATAAGATAGCAAGTTGACACATAACAATGTTTTCTAAGTCCTACCTTTAGAACTGGTAAGATTTTAACTTCTGCCCACATATGTCAAATTAAGCATTATGACTGAAGGCAAAGTCAAGTAATATTTATGGAGAAACACAAGAGTTCTTGTATGGAAAATTTATGGCTAGATACGAGAATTTTGGATGGAAGATAAAGAGGCAACATTAATAATTCAGTTTTTCACAGGCTTGCTCCAAACATGAGAATAAGAGCAATACCAAACACATTATCATTTATTATTATTTGAGATGGAGTCTCACTCTGTCGCCCAGGCTGGAGTGCAGTGGCTTGATCTTGACTCCCTGCAACATCTGCCTCCCAGATTCAAGTGATTCTCCAGACTCAGCCTCCCCAGTGGTTGAGATTATAGCTTAGCCTTCCCAGTAGCTGGGACTATAGGCATGCACCACAACTCGTGGCTAATTTTGGTATTTTTAGTAGAGACAGGGTTTCACTATGTTGTCCAGGCTGGTCATGAACTCCTGTCCTCAGGTGATCAGCCTCTTTTGCCCTCCTAAGGTGCTGGGATTACAGGCATGAGCCATCGTTCCTGGCCAAAACATGTGATTATTATTACTATTGCTATAACTATTATAATTGCTGATTATTATTTCCTTTACTGATAAACAAGTGGCAGGAAGCACATACATAATAGTAATACTGGAAGACTAACATAAAATTTAGATACTAGATTTTGTTCCCTACTCTGATTATCACATCAAAGATTCGTTCAAAAGGAAAAAAAAAACCACACACACACACACATTTAATTGAACAATACTTGAGAGGTGTCAAGGTTGACCCTTATCCTAGATTTTGACCACACCATGCATGGATGCCTTTCTTCCAAGGACCTCTAAATCAGGCTTAGGGGAAATCCTAGCAGCTGTTCCCTGAAAAATGCCCCTTTCCAGGAAGAAGTGGCCAGGAAGATCAACACACAATCTCTCTAACAGCAGTTAAGGTCTCCACTCCTGAGGGGGGACTAAAAGGAATTAGTTAGCTTGTCTTAGGTAGATAGCAAGGAAAGGGTCCACAGGGAGCCCCTGGCCCTTGGATGAGTGCCTCATCCCCATATAACATAAAAAGCAGCCTGGGAAAAAAATCAAGCTTCAGGCACCAATAAGGGAACTATCACAGGTTTTTCTTCCTGGACACATGCCCTTGGTTGTACAGATAGAAAAAACTCCGGCCCACTGGGATAAAAACTTGCACAAACGTCCAGCTCACTCAGATAAGGAGGCAAGGCCTAGCATAGAAATGACTTTCTTCTTTGTATAGCGACCAGGTTCCCCCCAAATTTTTTTCTTTTTTTGTGGGCATGGGCATGGTAAGCTCCAGTGGGTTCTGGCGGGCACTCTACTGTCCTTTATTTGGATTGTAAGTCTGGCTTCTATGAATCATCCTTTCAGCCCCGATTGGTCCTGGGTCAAGGTCCCACGCGGAGCTTTTACTTAAGTTTCTGATTCGTCCTGGGCCAAGCTAAGGAGCATCTATGAATCATCATTTCAGTTCCTGATTGATCCCATGTCAAGCTTTCTGATTGATCCTGGGCCAGGATCCTGGGCCAAGCTGAGTCACACATTCTTCAAGACAGCCTTCAGTCTAAGTACATTCCTTCCCCTTCCCAGTTCATAAAAACCCTGGACCCCAGCCTCATAGGGGGCACCTTTCTTGGCCCCCCTTTTCTGCCGGCAGAGAGCTTTCTTCTTTCGCTTATTAAACTTTTGCTCTAACCTCACCTTTCTGTCTCTACTCCCTAATTTTCTTGGAGGTAGGACAAAGAACGCTGGGCATTATCTCAGACAAGAGACTGTTACATCTTGGTGGATTGCTGAGACTACAACAATAGGGCTTGAATGATCTTTGGTAAATAAGAATATTTTTAAGTTTGATTAAAACAGGCATGTCTTCAAAGTTTTCAGTATTAGGTATAATACTGATATATCCTATTTTCTGCTTCAGTTTAACGATAAAATAAGCCTACATTATATTTTTACTACAAAATTTGTCAACAAGAAAAATGAAATGATGTCCAGTGGTTAAATATCTTTTCTTTACAAGTAATCAAGGCATAATTGTTAAAAATAAGTGAGTTAGACACCAGTAACATACAATTTCCATGAAAAGTATGTGCTTTCTATACCAGAAAGATTTAACATATTTATAATCAATAATGAAAAACTGAGGCTGAGGAAAATATGTACAAACAAGAATTTAATTATTAGCTCTAGCCAAAGAACAAACAGATAAACAGGAAGGTAGTAATATAATTTTACCTCTTTTACAGTTTCTTATTATAGTGAGACTAAAGATATTAGAGACTATTCATAAACATGTTCTGTGCCACATTACCAAATTGTACTATGGGAGAGCACATGCTTCTTACAAGTGTGAGAGAGAGAGAGATATATATGTGTGTATATATATATGTGATATATGTATGATATATATGTGATATATATATATATTTGCAAATCTACAGATTATGGATGCAACAGACAGTTCATGGTTTCTGCCAAGTGTTCACTGAAAATGAAACTCATTAAGGTTTAAGAATTTTAAGAAATATACATAACTAAAATTACTAGAAATAATAAGGACAACAACTCTATATGAAACTATACAAGAAAGATAAGATGTTCTTTGGTTAAAAAAAAAAAGGTTTTAAGTTTTGGGGTTTTTTTTTTTTTTTAGGGGAAAAGGAATTTTTTTTCTTCCGTTGGATTAAATTTTTTTTTTTTTCCAAAATGAGAAGAGAAAAAAATATAAGACACAACTGACTTGATTAGAAAGTTGTAGGCTTGTGGAAGAGAAATCTCAGGAAAGAAATTTTATGTGTGTAAGATGACTAACATCTAACATTAGAAAACAATTATTTATATTTTTTTTTCTAAAAAATGAGCCTCATTAATAAAAGTACACTGATGCAAAAGTAGAATTTGGTTCTCTCCATTCAAACAACAGGGCTTTTATAAAGTACTGGTCTGCTCTTAGTAGGAAAATGTGAAAAGTCTTTATTTACCCTTTGGGTAATTGGTCTAGGAAACAAAGATGCTCTGTTTTATTAATTTAATATTCTAGGCTTCGTGTTTTCCTTGTTGGGTTTTAATCTATTTTAAAAACCTGAGCGCTCTCGATGAAAGAGTTAAGGTTTTCTACAACTGTGTAACTTTCTGTATTTACCTTTGAAGTCTTTTAATTATCAATTTGCTTAAATGAATGACTATTGTTCACAGTGCCCTGTGATCCTATTTTGATGAAGTGTTTTAAACCTTTGATATTTTTGACAAGCTTCCCAAATCAAATTCTAAATTAAGTCTTTTTCTTTCTTTCTTTCTTTCTTTCTTTTTTTTTTTTTTTTTTTTTTTTTTTTTTTTTTTTTTGAGACAGAGTCTTGCTCTATTGCCCTGGCTGGAGTACAGTGGTGCAATCTTGGCTCACTGCGAGCTCCACCTTCTGGGTTCACTCCATTCTCCTGCCTCAGCCTCCCAAGTAGCTGGGACTACAGGCACCTGCCACCATGTCCGACTAATTTTTGTATTTTTAGAAGAGATAGGGTTTCACTGTGTTAACCAGAATGGTCTCGATCTCCTGACCTCGTGATCCACCCATCTTGGCCTCCCAAAGTGCTGGGATTGCAGGCGTGAGCCACTGTGCCCGGTCAAGTCTTTTTCTTTACCTCAAATTAGCTTTGGAATTTTCCTGATGGGTCCTTGGAACATTTCAAAAGGATATTTCACTATGTAGAAAGAGAGATTTATATATTTAATTATATGAAAATTATTGTAAATTCATAATTTTAAACCTTCTTTAAGTTATATTTTATGGACATGTTATTCATGTGTGTTTTACACATTGTATAAATCGGAATCTAGCCGTTCTTGTATATTAGTCATAATTCTAGTTACTATCTTAAAATATTGTATACAACAGAAAAAATTGAAATTCCTTATCAATTGTGTTATCACATCTTTAACCATTTTAAGTCCTATTAACAGACAGTTAATTCTTTACTCTGGTACTTTCCAGAGCAACAATAAACCTAACATGTTTTATCTTCATGAAGATTCTTGGAAAGGACTCACAAATACAAGTTTCTGATAACTTTAAAATTACACCATTGGACCAGGTAAGAATTCTCAGAACTGTATTGACAAAGCTAATTAGTTCATAAAACTGCTAACACAACATGAAACAGGATAATAATTAATTGAATATGAAGAAAATGATTGACTAATTTTCATGTTAAGTCAGCCAGTACTGAAATTGTTAAGGTATGCAATTAAAATGAACTCCATAGGATTTATCCCAGTCAAATTACCTATAATAACATTTTTAATAAACAATATTATGCACCTGAATTGGAGAAACAAAATTTCTGTTTAAGAGGATGTAAATCCAGTGTTAGGTGTGGACTAATGGAGGACCTGGGACAGTCACCTTATCCTTCATAAGTTGGTATAATAGTCCAAAAGTTAAAGAAATGTTGAAATTATTGTTAAATAATTAAATGATTATTAGAATTTTGGTGTGCATTTTAATTTCTTTAAAAAATTGAAGTACGTTATTTTTCCTCACCACATCAACTGCTGAGAATAAGTTTGACTGATAATGCAAGTTTGAAGTTTTATCTTGCCAGTAATTTTAGCAGAGACACAAATAAATAGCTTTTAAAAATTCAATACATTATAAGTAGTACAAAATGCAGTGTTTTTTTTTTCCCTGTATTATATGCTTCTTACCATGGAATAATATTACTTTTATTTAAGATTCCAAGTTTTTCAAGAGTATGAATTCTGTTTTCAAAAATAATGTATTATGGATAGCCAAGATAATTATGATACTTTCTTTGATAATTAGCTTCTATCATAATCATTCAGGTGGAAACAAGTGGTAGGGAAAATAGGTTCTATTGGTGTTTTAGTTTAGAAAAATCTAAGAATTTGTAGAATTGAGTAGGTGTTGAAATCATGATTCAGTTGACAGAATTATTGAAATTCAGGCAGCTCTGTGAGGTAAAACTATCATTTCTTAACTATCCCCCACCACACATGTATTAGTCCGTTTTCACGTTGCTGATGAAGGCATACTTGAGACTGGGGAATTTACAAAAGAAAGAGGTTTAATGGACTTATACTTCCATGTGGCTAGGGAGGCCTCCCAATCATGGCGGAGGATGAAAGGCACTTCTTACATGGAAGCAGCAAGAGAGAGAATGAGAGCCAAGCGAAACAGATTTCCCCTTATCAAACCACCAGATCTCGTGAGACTTATTCACTACCATGAGAACAGTATGGGAGAAACCACTTCCATGATTCAGTTATGTCCCACCAGGTCCCTCCCACAACACATGGTAATTATGGGACTACAATTCAAGATAAGATTTGGTTGGGGACACAGAGTCAAACCATATCAATACATAAAGCAGAAATTAACCACGTTCTATTCATGTCTGATATGGCCACCATAAAAAACATTCAGGATCTTTGCTGAAGCAGATTTGAAGCCTACATATAGTATGTAAATTTATGTAATTTCCATCTACATAAACTCATATTTATTATTCAAGTTTCCTTATGAGAAAAATAAGGAATTAAATGGCTAAGCAGAAAACTGAGTCTGGCCAAAATTTTGTAATAAAATTCTGATTGGCTTAGCGGTCATGGTAGGTTCTAAATTACATTGCAAAACCAGACTAGTTTGCTGGTCAAAACACTTTCAAACATGGTGTTATGCTGACAATTTGTTCTGCCACATATTAATAAACATCAGAGGGAAAAACGTTATTTAATGGTTTTAAAAACTCCAATTATAAACTAAGAAGATGAAGAAACTATCTAAGTCCATTTGTTCTTCAGACATAAAATAAGCTCATTGTTGAGAAAATTGCATCCTTTCAAACTTCAGTATCAGTCACTTGGTGGTTTGTTCTTTACAGTCACATATATGGGGCTAAAGAGTTTGTGTTCTTTTTGATTACCTCAAGGAGGATGCTATAACAATTCAGATCAGATTTTTTCCACAAGGTTTTCCTTTGTTTAACACTAGCATCAATATTATTCTTGTATAAGTATTATACTTTTGCTATTAGGCTTTATTTTTAATTCTTTTGTATTGAATATTCAAAAGAAATTAGATTTGTCTCCATTTTGAACAACAAATATATTCGATATGTTCTTATTCAAATTGTAAAAAGTTTAATTTTAGGCAGCCCTATAAAAATTTTCAGATTTCTTGAAATGTATAGTTTATTGTTTCATGGTGATAAATGTTTAATATTAAATAGACTTTAAGCTGTCATTACCTTTTTAATTTAAGGAACTACATAATGAATTTAATCATAATTCAAGTTGATCTCTTTTATGAATACTTTTGTAGATTTGTATAGAGTTCAAAGATTATGTTTCAATTGAATTGGGTTTCACAGTTATATTTGTAAAAATACTTTAAAAATTAAACCCTTAAGATTAAGCCTGCCTATAACTTAAAACTACATGCCTATATAGAAAATGTACACATTTACTTCCCTTCTTCTTTGGTAATTACTGTATTATTTTTTATATTATTGAGTTATTGAAATTGCATTTCTCAATGCCTTATGCAAGATGTTGCTCATATATTTCATGCAATAAAAATTTCATTTTTAAACAAGCATTGTTATTATGAAAGAGAAGCTATACACATAGCATGTGTTGTGTGTCAGGCACTATTCAAAGTGTTTTACATATTCTTAGAACCATCTGATTAAATGTGATTATCACTTCCACTACTGATGAAGACACACAGGTAAAGAGAACTTTAGTATCTTGTGTAAGGTCACACAGCTAATAAGCAAGCCCCAAGGACTGGATTTCAACTCAGGCAACCCTATGCTAGAATCTGTGCTTTTAACAACTAAAGTATTGCGGCATGTTAGTCGACAATGCTATCAAGGCTCAAAGCTTCCCTTATCCTTGAGTGGGATCATCCTTAACATGTGGCTTTTGTCTTCTTGTCAGTGGGACAAATAATTCGTGCCTTAGCATAAGGCATTCCAAGTAAGAAGTGAAAAACAGAGTTATGTTTCATATTTGTGTTATGGTTATGTGTTCCCAGTCTCCAATTTCCTCAAGGGGCTCCATGTCTGTATACTGGGCTCTGTCCTCTCTTCATAGCTAAATTCAGCTCTCTGTTCACTAGATCTAGAAAATATTCATTTTTGCAAGTTAAGTTTTGACTCGAAGGGCTGACCATCTCTTTTGGTCTGAGCAACCCCAAGATAAATTAATCACCATTAGGGATTCCTCCAGGCCACACCACTTTGATGACCACTCCCATTTGTCTCTTATTAGGGCAGTCATACTTACTTTATAATTTACTTCTATCATTTACATTGAAAAAATAATAATTTCTGCTGCAGCAACAGCAGCCCTGGTCCTCTTTGCCCTACAAATAATAAAAATTAGCACTTTTTCTATAACACTGATACTTCACTTACTAATCCTTTCTAACACCTTGGAGAAATGACTATATTTTGGGCTCTCTTGAGAGCTTCAGTATGAGGTAAGTGGGCTCATATGATATACCTGCTCCAGAATTATTTTCTTTATAATTCTTAAGATTTGTTATTTTGTATCACCTGAGAAACTTTTGCAAAATAAAAATTCTGGAGTTTTTCTTCACAATTTAAGTGGAATTTCTGGAGGTGGAGATTTGGGAATCAGTATATTTTAAATAGCACTTCAGGTGACACTTATGTGCACCTAACTTTATTGAGCATGTAACACTATAGTATACCCACTGCACCTAATTCACAGGATAAATAACCACATCTATTTTATAGCTGCTAGAACTAGTATGCTTTTTCAAATACACCTATTGAGTTCAGATTAAGTATTAACTACTCTTTTAGGGTTGTAGGGTGTATCACTGAGTAACAACAACATCAACAAAACTTGTATAAGCAATCCATAATTTCTGGTAAATGTATGTTTTGAAAAATAGAGTTCCTCTAAAATATATTTTGATTTTCTTGTTTTAGCATCCTCAAAACCCATTTCCACAATTCTTTCCAGGTTTCATCTATTATAAATGAGTAATCTCTTCCAGCTCATGTGTTACAAATTCCTAGGATATGCTAGCATCTTATTCTAGTTTTATATTTGGAAACTGTCAGTTTTGGTGCATGGAGGGGATAGGAACTGACAAAGGCTTGGAAGAAACCTGGCTCTGGTTACCCGAAGACTACCTTCTTACCACAGTAGAAAATGTGAACATTCCCCCATGACTTTTCATCTGTTAGTAAGAGTTCTATCTATTAATAATACCTAAGATTTTGTGTCCATCTTCCCCAACAAGTCCGCATAACCAATTTCAGAACTGCTTAGTTTCTGTGAAGCTTTTTATTGGCAGTCTTTCCTAGAACACATTTTTGTTTTGATCAGGGTTTTTAGTTGTAAACAAAAAAAGCTGATCCTATGTAAAGAACATTGGGTAATTCACTGACAGTTTTAGAGACTAGAGAAGCAACTTCAAGACTAAGCTGCCAAAAAAATGGCTATAAATGCAATTCTATAGAATGGGCCTGAGGAGCCAATGATACAGTTGGTTCTGCTGTCAGGACTTGGATTTATTACAATCACTGCTTCTTTTAACAAAAATTCCTCCTTTGTGTCTGAAACTCAACTTTGTAACTATTAGTATCCCCCATATTTGAACATCCTCTGCCACAAACACCAGCAAAGTGAAATCTACAGGGAGTCCTTTTCATCAAATTGCATTCTCCTGAATTTAGGACTGCACAAGTGATTATGATTGAAGTTGCCTAGCTCAGACAAACTTAAATTAGCTTTAGCTGTAGCTAGAAAAGATTCTCTATATTATTTGGCTTCTTTTCCAGGGAACAGAAATTTATAAGCAGGGAAAATTTACAAACATAGCAAGGATGTTCAACAATCGTGGGTGCAAAATGCAGTCCCTCTGTGACCTCGCAGACTTGGGTTGGTGGTAACTTTTCTGCAGTCTCTAGAAACGAAAAATAGAATTTTGCCTAGGTTGCACGCAGCTGCAGCTGCACCCTGGGCTCCCTTGGCAAGCCTCCACCCAGCGGCATGCTCTAAAGGCCTCCAGCTCCACAGACACCTGGATTTTCACTGCATCCGCATTACTGGTTGTTGATCTGCTCTCCACCTGTACTCTAGAAGGTGACCTAATGTTTGCTGAGCAACACCAGACCAACTCCAGTTTGACAAAGTCAGCCAACTCCTTTGCCATCCTGTGCTTCAAATCAAATATTCTTTAAAAAGATCTTACTCTCTTCCAAGTTTGTCCTTCCTTGTGAATTCTCCCTCAGCCCTAGAATACCATACAGAGATACTTGAGATACTTTATATGTTATAGTTACTCTTTTATCATAGTAACTATTATTTATATTAAACATCTCCTATTTAACTTACTAATTTTAGTCTCCAAATCGGATCTATGTTGCTATGCTGTGCACCCCAGTTATGTCCTTCCTTCCTTCCTTCCTTTCCTTCTTTCTTCCTTTTATTCTTTCTTCCTGCTTTCTTCCCATCATTCCATCTATTCTTTGTTCTTTCTTACCCTCTTTCGTTTCTCCTTGATTTTCATTTGGCTTTCTTTCTTTTCTTTTGATTTTAATCTGGAAGACTCTAGTAGAAAAATAGATGAAAACCATATATACGAAATTCTCTCACAAAAATACATTTGATCAATTAATTTATTAAAGAAAATAAACCTTCACAGCATAAAATAATATAAGCTATAAAACAAGTTTCTATTTGTCTGTCTGTGCAATCAAATAAAGTCACCACTAGCCATATATGGCTATTTAAATTTAAACTAAATAATATTGAATAAAACTGAAAATTTAGTTTCTTTGTCACATTAGTTATGTTTTGAGTGTTCATTAGCCATATATTATAACATATTGGAAAGTGAAGATCTAGAGCATTCCAATCTTTGTAGAAACTTCTATTGAAAATATCTGGTTTATAGTTGGCAGATTTTTTTTTTTTTTTTGAGATGGAGTCCCACCCTGTTGCCCAGGCTGGACTGCAGTGCCACGATCTCAGCTCACTCCAACCTTTGCCTCCTCCTGGGTTCAAATTATTCTCCTGCCACAGTCTCCCGAGTAGCTGGGACTATAGGCATGTGCAACCACACCTGGCTTTTATTTATTTGTTTATTTTTTTATTTTTAGTAGAGATGGGGTTTCACCATGTTGGCCAGACTGGTCTCAAACTCCTTACATCAAGTGATCAACCTGCCTCGGCCTCCCAAAGTCCTGGGATTACAGGTGTGAGCCACCGCGCCCCTGCCTAGTTAGCAGATAACTAGAACAAATGTTGATTTTATGGTTAGAGAAGACTTTATTATTTTACTTGTAATAAAATTTTGTGTTTTTTTTGACTCAGCTTTTTTATTTCCACAAATTATTGATGAAGAGGATGCTTTAAATTATACAAAAATACATATTCTCAAAGACATATTATTTTGTAACATGTAAGTATATATGATTAAAAAATAAATGATTTCGAATAGAAGACTGGTATAATAAATTATGATCAAATAGTGCTAGCTTATATGAAGCTACTAAATTAATTGGGTTATAATTTTAAATTCTGGTTACTTTATTCTCATGAAATGGACTTTTGGGCATAGAAACTATAAATGTTTGCTTCCCATTAAACAGAAGTGCTTATGAATTTTTTTGTTTGCATCTGTCCCTGCAGTTACTTATAGCTTCAGGAGTAAAAGTACCACAGTAATAGATGTCACCTATAATAGTTAGTCCCCTGAGTAAAATTTAAACTTCATAAATGAGAATAAAATGTAGTGAAGAGAAACAAATTACAAACAAAATGTACTGCTTTATAGACTATTTAATATATTTTATAGAGTTGCATAACCTTGGATTAATAGTTGCTTCGCTTTCATGAAAGATGTTAGCTTACCCTTCTGGGTTGAATTTCTCTTCCAATAAATACTTTAGAAAATCTCTATGTCTTTAGGGAAAACCTGGCATCTGACCTTTGCTTTCATTTAAGCACAGCTGTGTCTCTTCACATACACTCAGTTGAACTCTTTGTTCCCTTTCTCTTTTCCGTTATTGTCATCAATAACACTAGAAGCTCCCATCTTTGTTTTCCCAGGTAATTGAATTGGTGAATTATTTTCACATTAATCTGGATTTTTTAATGAACCTTCCCTTCAATGAAACTTCCAATCTTAATTTTTTTTTTTTATCTCTTTCCTATAATTAAATTGGACATGATTTCTTAGAATCTTGAAATGGAAGATTGGAAAAGCAACATTGTTTCCCATGAGGTCAATGAAGTTTAGTACACTTTATTTTTGCCAGTAAATTTCTACTTGTCTTCTTTTATACTCTTGTAAGAAACTGGGATTAATGAATGAGAGGATACTTTAAAAATCTTCCTTCTTTGCACATTCATTCTTCTAGTAGCAACCTGTGGCAAAATAACACATAAGGAAGAGAAATTAAAATGGGCTGGGTAAGTCATGAAATTAAAAGGGGCTGTGTAAATCATGAATGAAATTTTATATTTTACACATTATAAAATGATTAAAACATATTTATGCCATTAATTTTAGAACTTTTGAAAGATTATCAACATATGATAAATATCCTTATATTGGTAGCTTTTATTTCAATTGTTAAGGGATGGTTTCCTGAGAAAATTACATAATTGATTCTTTTTTTTTTTTTTTTCTTTTTGAGACGGAGTCTCACTTTGTCACCCAGGATGGAGTGCAGTGGTGTGATCTCATTCACTGCAACCTCCGCTTCCTGGTTCAAGCGATCGTCCTGCCTCAGCCTCCCGAATAGCTGAGACTACAGGCGTGTGCCACCATGCCTGGCTCATTTTTTGTATTTTTAGTAGAGACAGTGTTTCACCGTGTTAGCCAGGATGGTCTCCATCTCCTGACCTCATGATCCTCCCACCTCAGCCTCCGAAAGTGTTGGAATTATAAGTGTGAGCCACTGCGCCCAACCAACATAATTGTTTGCTCTGTGGTCATCTTTCTCCAAATACACATTACCTGTCATGTTACAATCAGGAGTGTGGTGGAGTGGTCAGTAGCAGAAAACAACAATGAGAAGTAAAATAAATCAAACTATTGTATAAACAGGTGTGCTATATAAACAGTGAGAAGACAGAACTTAGT